>NW_026860971.1:0-250977 GCF_026571515.1 Ruditapes philippinarum
AAGTCTGACAATATTATCAGATTTAACTACACGCACGCAATATTCAATATGCTTTACTCCATTTTAACAAATTAAATAAACGAGAAAATAAACAGTCTCTCTTAACATAGCTTTTTATATGCAGTTCTTCATGAGAATTTTCAACAGCAGTGCTACAAATTTCAGTCTGTCTTGAAAAATTTAAATAAAATAATGGAGCTTTTCAAAGAAATTTTTGTTTAAAGTTAAATTGGTTGCATATGTCTCGCAAAATTTGCATTAATCTGATATTCGAGCTTTGAAATGAAAACAAACGTGGATTGGAAAAGATAATAAATATGCAACAGATATAATGAAGTACACGTCTATCAACAATTCAACGTTGTGCCACTGATAGCGAAAAGTATGTTGCTTTGCTATCTTAAAAGAAACTCCACAGACTAAGCCTAAAAACAACAAAAATGAATTTCTTACATAGATCAGCTTGGGCACTTAAAGCAGAAAAATAAACAAAAGATAATTGAGATAAATGCGCACAAGGTGAATTTAAAATGGTATTTAATGTGTTGTTCTTAGGTCGTTTAGGCCGCACAGTTTCACTGGCGCAGTACAAACAGGAACGTAGTCAGTTTCTCTAATAATAATAATAATAATAATACTAGGACAAAAGTTTTTTTTTCTAGAATCTCTTAACTTAGCAATATAAACAATGCATAAAAACAAACGATAAAACATAATTTAAAAAAAAAAACAGACCAATTTTTCAGCAATTCATTACCAGTAGTTTAATAGTATGATGATAACATCTAGTATAGTTATACAAAATATTTGATCTGGCTTTTGCTTTTGGAATCGCATACCATGCGACATCATCGTATGGCATAGTTATTCTGAATAACAGTTCCGCCACAAGTAATAAACATCCTAGGGTGAAACTTAAACTTGGACTTATAACCATTGAAAACAAATCCAGCCAGAGCGGGATTGTTGTCAACAAGGGACTTATTTCAATGGATAAGACAACTGCAATATATCACCTTTTACTCAATAACATATTTCAAACTACATACCATAAATTAGGTAAATCTTAATCATTATTACGAGGGTTGATTGATAAAATCGCGAAATTTACTAATACTGGGTAGGTGGCTGGATATTTAATACTAAAATGAATAAAAGGTATCCATAGCAACCACTCTTTAGTGACTTGAAGCCACCTATTTTTCACATATTCTGAATTCATTTATCATAATGAATAGTGAATTTATTGCGAACGATAGTGAATTTAGTATGACATTTTGATATCCTTTCTTGAAATTTATAAGATTTTCGTTGGGCCGTTATTTCGCAGCAGCGCTTTTAATTCATGGCTTTAAAGTGGCGTATGACACCAAGGAATGGCATTAAGTTGCGTGTGATTATCAAATTTTGTGTTGTACTGAAACCTTTTAACCAGTAAATTACTGAAACAAGTAGCTAAAAATTCAGAAACATCAATAGCTTGTTTAACCTGTGGTTATATTAATGTTAACAAGAGGCAAATGCATTCGGAGATTGGTGACATAACACAAATTGCCAACCAACAAAACTATTAGGGGGGTTTGGGTTCGGGCTGTAAGACTAAACATATTTGAAAATAGTCGTAATACATGCTCTTAAGATTGGATTTCAAAGACATTCTTTTACGGGCGGCACGATTTACCACATGCTATCACACACTTCTTTTTTTCAACTTAAACCTTTTACATGTACAATGTTAACTTAAAAACTTAAACTATATTCAACACTAAGATAATTTTCTTTTAAATTTACACTACTTTTAACATATAGAAAAATATTATATAGCGAACGAAAACTATTGGGTGACTCGGCACTTTTTACTATAAAATACGACCCATACGATGTATTCATTACTTTTCCTTACGCTACGATTTTCTACACAATTACTACGCGTATACAATTTGTTGACCATAATATACAAGTACTATTTTTAATATTTCACATATTTGTCAAATGAAACGGCGAGAAACAAATGAATTGAACATTTATTCATAAGAATGTATATGTGTAGACTACTTTCTCTAAAATATGAAATAAATATATCTGACAAAAACAATCAAACAAAATAGATCAAAAGATTTATAACAAATATCTAACTAACAAACTGTAACTTTATAATGAACTACGACTTCTGATTAATATTGTACTTTATGACACAAAGAACATATGCATCTGAAATAAAAACACATCTAAATGTCGAAATATGTGAGTTAACGGAAGTAGCACACATTCCATAAAAACGCCGTGTTTAAAAACGCCAGCACTTTTTGTTAGAATTTTTGTGTCCAGTAGAATTACAGTATTTCAAATGAATCTTGATACTTAAATGTTGTAAATCGGCTTCAATTAATCAGTCTTATAAATCTACAATCCTATTAAAAAAGTACTTTTAAACACGAAGTGCTGTGCCGTTCTCGTTCTTGACCAATTTGATTTTGTAAATGCTTACTAATTAACTTTAACCTATACTTGATGCTCTTTGTTATTTAGAAAAAACTTTCTCTTCAAAAACAGAAGATAAATTTATAACAAAGGTGAGTATTTAAATAAAATTGAGCAAGGTTTTGTAATTTTGAACTCTATTACACAAAGAACACTGCTTCCTAAAGAATAACACGGAAAAATGTAGTTACTTGCGAGTAAGTGTGAGTTAGAAAATTCTTTCGGAAGCAATACCAATCTTCAGGGCAACATGCACTGCAATGTTGTATTCTTTTGAAACTTAAACACGCAACATCATTTTTCAGAGAAAAAGATGAAGGTATTTACTTCAAACGTAATACATGTTACGGAAACTTAATTGGAGGTCACTTTACAAGGCCCATAAAACTGGCATGGAATAACTTACCGAATTAGGGTACTTTGTGAACTTTGTGAAACATAAGCTTTCAAAACACATGTCATTGTGACCATATGACAGCATTCGAACCATCCCCATTTTTTGCCAGTCGCATCAAGTGCTTTTCAACACTTTGTTTTCTTACCAATTGTAATATTCTACGCTTCTGTTGTGACTCGAAACACGATTATATCCAGTGTCCTATCCCATACCGTATTTATTTCATACAACTCAATAGTGTCAAAATTTCTGTTCCTTATAATACCCTTTCAGTCAATCAAACTTCAAGATAACGCTTTATTAAATTATGTGATAAAATAGTAAGCGCAACTATAAAATAAATTATGATTGTAGTTCAAATTTAAATTCTAATATTCGGTAATGTATATTTATGAAAGCATAGTACTTAACAAAAAGGAATTCAATAAGTTCAGTGAATAAAATTTGCATTGAACATATTAAGCTGTGTTTGTTACATGTGTAAATTTGTATAATATCATTTATTCTTTTTTTTTATCACATTCGTTTTTCAAAATAACTCCGATATGAATGCATAGAAAAACCAGTGAAATAGTTACAAAAGTGAGAATTACATAACTTCGTGTGGAGAAACTATGAAGAATACCACAATCACTATCTGTGGATTCAGGCTGTTTTCCATTTCTTGTCTGTATTCCATAATCTGAAATAAAAAACGGAAAATAAAATGAATCACTAGAGGTTTTAATTTACCGTGCTTATGGATGCCAGTATTCGAACCTCGGTTTCTAGCAATGGCGGACAAACAACTCAACAAAAGTAATGGAATTTAAGGCAAGAGATAATTTTTAATCACCAGCACACGTGTACATAAGAAAGTCGTTATGAAACTTACAATGTGACAATTTCGTATTATGGTATGGTTCAAAGTCAAAATAATGTGTATTGCTTGTAGAAATATAACGGAAGGAAAACAACATCAATAAGTAATAAACCTCATTAATTGCAGTGAATATATCGCGCAATCTAGAATCAAAAGATTGAGAAAAAGAAACTTAAGAATTTCAACAAACGATTGTTTAAATATGCTCTCTATTTTAGTTCTTATTTAATTACTCGTGGCGAGAATTATAATAAACTTTGAGCTTCCAGTTCAATCAACTAGATAATGATTTTTGTATACATTTTGTTTTGATGTGTAATAGTGTAACTTGATAAAATAAATATGTTAAAACCAAATTACAACAGTATTAGATCTACATATACCAAAAAGAATTTAATTCGAAGTAGAACGAAACAAAATTAATGTTTTACATACACGGACATTCATCCTTGCAGAATTCGGAGGGAATACTAGTACATATATACGAACATCTGTAACACCGAAACCCATTCCAATACATGTCTGTGTCACACATCAGTAATGAATCTGTAAGTAAACATCATTTATAAACATTTTTTGTCAATTTAAATGTAAGACAAAAAATAAAAAATGAATAAAACGAAACAATTAAACAAATAACTATCAAAGTATTGTAAGCAGTACTGAAGACCCATAAACAAGAAGTATGTCAGCAGCATTATGAAGGGCCATGGCCATTCAGTTAAGGCATTGTGGAAAACATGAATGAACCTTTAAGTTCTTACGTAAATGCTCATAGTTTTTCTGTCTCCCTACCTAATAAGGAGGAAATTATGTTTATACAACAATCAAATTATCAAACTTCCTCAGGATGAATATGTATAACAATGTTTCAGCTTTGGTGTGTTTTGAGTGTTTTGTTGGAAAAGTACCAAGCACTTTAAAAGTGATCTCAACAGTGTTAATGGACTAACTGAGAGACAGACAGATCAGGCAGATGGACTGACAGACAGGAGGCAGAACTTTAAACCTCCCAAGTAGTCATTAGTATATGACATTTTAAAGTTCAGAAAGGAGATATCCCTTGAAATAAAGATGCTAGACTTATAAGACACATGGTCTGAGAGATAGCAAAGAACACGTATTTGAAGTCTAAACTAGATAGCATGTATGGTAACAAAGAAGACAAGTACGAAAATACGTGTAACAATTTTTAAATAAAATCCAAAATATAGTTCAAAATGGGGGTATATCAGGAAAGTCAGGGACTTGACTAAAGTTCGAAGTAAATCACTATAGAAAGATGGGTGTTGTAGACAAAAAAGTAAAATTAAGGAGGATATAATTCTGAAAATATTGACGCTATACATACACACATTTTTACATAACTATGATGTGGGAGTCTGAAGGGGATAACTCTGATAATATTGATGCTAGAGTTGTGAACCTTGTCACATATGACGCGACTGATGTTAAGAAAACTACATTTGAAGTTTGATATATATCATTTTAAAGAAAAATAGAAAGAAGAAGGAGTAATAAAAATTGTTTCATGATCATTCTTAGCTCAAGGGAAGATAGTCCTGGAAAAATCAGTTCTATAGTTATAAACCTTGTTACATTGATAAGAAACATATACTTGAAGTTTAAAGTAAATATTAAATAGCTTAACAAATAAAGAAATTATTATAAATAATTTACTGCACAAAAACTTTGTCAGTTATCTGGACATGGTTGTCGTCGCTGGGTTAGTAGGACAGATCTCCATATACTCCGTATCTTAATCTTATGGACATTGATAATCTGTATTGTTTTTGACACAAGTATCAATAAATGTAGCAAGAGATGAACATTAATGTCGCGCCATTTAACTTGTTTCTTGAATTGTTTAATTTTTCAATTGCAGCTTTTAAATGTTTTACAAAGTCTGAGTGCTAAACTAAATAATTGTTCGCCTTATTTTCAAAGCAATATTACCTCTACAAAGGATATCTAAGAAAGGTCCTAAGGGGCCATGTACATCGTCGTTGAGATTTTTCAAATGTTTCTTGCTTGTTGAAAGTCTTTTCCAAACAGCTGGCGAATCTGTATCCCCAGCAAACGCCACAAACGTTTTCTGTTTTTTTAGCATCTTAATAACTTCTTCCTCTATTTCAGAACATTCATTTACGACAAAGAAATATTCTACAGCCATATTCGTATTTAAAATATCAAAAACGTCATTTCTAATTATTTCAACTGATATTGAATTATTTCTAAATGGTGCAGGATCATTTATTCCTGCTATTTTTTCTACCCATGAATCATTCAAATGATCTTTGTCAAAATGAAGGAATGAAGTTGTGTCTGAGCCTAATATTTTCAAATAGATTTTTGAGTTATCAGGCATTTCGTTGATAAGTTTAACGATAAAGACTCTCTGGTAATAGAAGAAGCGATATCCGTCTGTATATGTATCCCATATGATTACTGCTTTGAAGGGTATGCAGTTTTCAGACTGTATACCTGAAATGATGTCAATCGGTAATTAGAGGACTATTCAATAACTTTATTTAGATAGATAGATTGATATTTATTCAGGTTAAAACACACATATACATAATACAAACACTTAAGCATTTTATATAAAACTGATGACACAATTGTAATAAAATATTTCGGAAGTTTGTCAAACATAAATATCACAGACGGCTCATTAAATAATAAAATATAATAACTAAAAACAAAATCTAAAACCCTCTCTTTCCTATGACTAGATATCAATTTACGTTTAATAAAATGTGACGACGAAAGTGGAAGCATGTATAGAGTAGTGTGTAATAACCTCGGGTTGCCCATGAAAGCCCGAAGGCTTATTTCCAATGGGGTCCTTGGATATATACTAACTATAATATACAATATTAAAAAAAAAAAAAAAAAAAAAACATTGAAAAATACAAAACTTTGGAAACTGGAAGATGTCATTTACGTAAAATATCAAACTTTAGTATTTCCATTAACTTTGCTAAATGGAAAACAATAAAAATGAGATCAATATCTAGTCATACTAGTGAATTTAATTATGATTTTCTAACTGTTCTAGTTAAATTGCCTTCACTGAGCTTTTGAAATCTCCTATCTTACTAATTTTTTTGATGCATGTAGGCACGGAATTCCAATCATTAATTGCTTTTTGAAAAAAAGTTACATTATCTTTCCCATAACTTCTTGGGACCCTAAAATTATACTGATTCGCCCGAGTTGAATAAGAATGAATGTCTTTAACAGGTATAAAAGTTTCTTTCATATATGAAGGGCACTGATTATTAACAATTTTAAAAACATGATTAAGACGTAATTGCTTATTTCTGTTTTCTACATTTAGTAAAGACATATTAGCATGAATAACATTATCGACACTATCTCTAGGTCCCATACTGTGTATAAATCTAACAATTTTATTTTGACAAATTTGAAGCTTATTTTTTAAACACTTGTTCAGACTCGGGTACCATGAAGAACATGCATAATCAATGTGACATTGTATTAATGCTGAGCATAAATATTTTCTAGTCCTAAAATCTAAAACATTTGCTTGCCTATACAAAAAAAATAAGACGTGAATTCACCTTTGTAAGAATACTATTAACAATAGATTCACCTGACAAAGAATCATCAAATATTTAAACCTAGATATTGACAGATTTTGTGGATTCAATAGTAGTCCATTACAAACAATTTTAAACTCTATAACTTGTTTTAGTTTACGTTTGGAACCAAACATAAGACATTCAGTCTTTCCTAGATGAAGTGACAATTTTGTTATCTACAAGCCAAGATGAACAAGACTCTAGTGTTTGTCCAAGTTTTTGAGAAAAAATACTTGGATTTTTGTGGGCAAAAAGAATTGCAATGTCATCGGCATACAGAATAAGTTTACATTCTTGATCTATACTAATTCTCATGTCATTCACATAGCACAAAAATAAAAGAGGATCCAGGATGCTGCCCTGGGGAACCCCACATGTAACAGGCATATAATCTGATAAAAAAATTTCAACACTTACAGTTTGTTTTCTACCTTTAAGATAAGACATAAACCAGTCAGTGTTAGAGATACCCATCAATTTCAGTTTTCCACATAAAATATCATGGTCAACAGTATCAAATGCTTTTTGTAGATCTAACATTATCATGCCTGTGTATAAACCTTTGGAATTATTGTTTCTGATATGATCCATAAGATGGATAAGACAAGTGTCAGTGGAATAGGAATTTCTAAAACCTGACTGTAATTCATACAATAAACCATTATCAACTAAAAACTTTTCAAGTTGAGAATACACTGATTTTTCTAAAAATGTTGATACAATGCTTAAAATGCTTACAGGTCTATAATTTCCTACTTCATGATTACTGTTCTTTTTATATAAAGGTTTTACCCTAGCTACTTTCATGTCATCAGGGACATTATTTTCTAAAATTGACATATTTATGATAAAAGTAATTGGTATTTTCAAAAAGGAAGCTGCATCTTTTAAAAATCTAGCAGGAATTTCATCTAAACCAGTACTTTTTGATGAGTTTAAATTCATAAGCTCTTTATATACAAATGTCTCAGATACATGTTTTAAGTACATTTTATTATTCTTAGTATTTCTATCATTATGAAAATCTAACAAAGCTTTTGAGTCAATGTCAAACCTTTTGCTAGCACAAGGTAACTTATCCACAAGCTTAGAAGCAACAGTAGTAAAAAAGTCATTAAAATGATAAGCAATTTTTAAAGGATTATGACAATTTTCACTATCAATTTTTAAAACAATATTTTCATACCCTGTAGTTTTGGATTTATACCCCAATTGTTTTAAATGTTTCCATAGGCCTTTTGGGTTATTTCTATTTTCAGCAATTTGATCAGTAAAATAAGAAGACTTAGCATGTTTTATTTCTCTTTGAACAACATTTCTAAATTTACAATAACAAGAAAAATCTTCACGGCAACCATATTTTCTAAACTTGTATAAATAATGATCTCTTGTTTTGATATGGTCTAAAATCTCTGATGACATCCAAGGTTCAGTTCTCGGTTTTAATCTAATTTCTTTAACAGGAGCAATGGCATTCAACACTGCCATAGAAATATATTTAAAAGCTACCCATGAACTGTTTACATTATCAGAATAAAACATTTTCTCCAGTCCGCTTGGCCTAGTTTTTCAATAATCAAATTTTTACTATAATTTTTACACATCTAACTTTAGAGAAATAATGTTTTGAGAATCTTTGTTTAATGATTTTCCTTGCACAAAAAGTAAAAACTTATAACACCATATTGACTTAGCCTTTCTTTTGAATTGGTAATTATATGATCAATTATACTTTTGTTTAATAAAGTAATTCTAGTGGCTTCAGAAATGATCTGTTGTAGATCAAAAAATTTCAAAATGCTAGTGTATGATTTAAAAATTTAACTATACTTTAGATAAAAACAAATGTTAAAATCTCCAAGAATGTAACATTCACAATCTGATCTAAGACTATATCAAACATTTTCAAAGTGTTCAATAAAATTGGATTGTTTTGGAGGTCTATATATGGTACCTACAAGTATTGGTTTGGTGTTTGGTAAAAGAATTTCAATAAAAATAATTTCATCATTAAAAACATTTAAGTCAGGTCTAGCAGTAAAAGCAATATCATTCCTCACATAGCAACACACTCCTCCTCCATGTCTGTCTCTATCATATCTTATAACTGTAAAATTGTCAATATTAATTTCTGAGTCTGTAACAGACTTGTCAAGCCAGGTTTCAGATATACCAATAACAGCTGCTTTAGTTTTTAATGCAATTATTCTCTAAGTTCAGAAATTTTAGGCAAAAGAGATCTAACATTTAGGTGTAAAAAATGAAGTCCTTTTTTGAAGCACTGGAAGTGATCATCTGGTATAGTTGATGGTACAGTAGTTGAAGTAGTTGGTAGTGAAGTGCTGTCAAATGAAGATGATGCATCATGGTCCCGGAAATCTGTAAAATCTGATGATGAAATGTGTCTTTGAAAAAGTCTTGATAATCACAAAAAGGCCTAAGAGGTGCGATATACTGATAATCTCAATCAGTCAATCTTTTGAAATTAAAAGTCAATTTAGCTCAACTTGACTATGAAAATATTAGCATAATGTCACTTTAAGGTACAACACTTTGAACTAAGTATGCATGTTCAAAGTGCGCAATTTCAAAAGGGTAGGAATAAATCCGTATATCAGTTTTTGCAAAGTTATTCCCTTTTCAACTTACATTTTTGCCGCGGTTAACCTTTATGCTCAGATCCATTTTCTTAGAAAGTACCAAAAAAATACTCACTTCAAACTTAGTATACATTTTTGCTGTAAAAAAGACACCATTTCGGAAGGGAAGAAAACCTATTTGTTTTAAAAAAAGTTCAGATTGAGAATTTATGTTCTTATTTAGAATTAGAATGAATTTATATAGGTCCTGAAACCTTACAATTCATTAATATTTCTATTTTTGCTATTTATGTCACCTTTTTAGATCTGCATTATGAAAAATGCCATTGCCTCTGTAATGTTGTCGTTGACAACGCCGTTCCTATTACAATTGCGGTTGCATTTGCCTTTGCCATACTAAAACTTTAACCTTTAAGGTCAAGATCATTCATGAGTCCTAATTGTATTTGTGCTCAAGTATGAAGACAATTCATTCATTATAAACAAAGTAATAGCCAATGATTGCACAATCAAGTATACTCTCCTGCGCATCGGTCGAATGTTCCACTATCGCTCACTTCTTACTACTCTCCTGCGCATCGGTCGAATGTTCCACTATCGCTCACTTCTCACGTCTGAAGTAACGGGAGTGTATTCAGTAAGCTGCGAAGGGAGCGTAAATCAAGTAAAATTCAAAATTTGACTTTTTTTCAAGATCAAGGTCAGTGATAAGTGAAGGTCAAAATCAATTTTGTCTACTTGGAGATTTGACCTTTCGATTGATTTTGTCCAAGTATGAAAACAATCAATTCATGAATAACACAGTTATAAATAATGATAACAAAAATCGAGCAAAATTCGATTATTTGATCTTGAAGGTCAATGTCATTTATGAGTAAATGTCAAGCTACGTCTTGATTACTTGGATCAATTAAGAAATAAAAACCGTGAAATTTCTGGATGGCAACGGGAACGACAACCATACTAGAACGCTCGTAGTTTTTTTGCGATAAAGGTTGAGCTAAAAAGATTGAATTTAACTTGACCTTAATTTTTTTTTTATCCTTTCAGATCCAACAGTTGATTTTCCCAACAATTGGCCATATCTATGTAACGGATTTAATTAAAACTTGTGCAAAAGAACACTTATAAATAGACTTACATATTTAGTAATACAACATAGTGTCAAACACACATTCACTTTGACGAAAAACAGGGCCTGAAATAGCTGTGCATATGGGACAAAATGGCTACCAAGTCGTGATCAATATTTATAACGCATGTCCCTTTTAGAGTAAGATTTTAAATGCATGTCAAAAAGGCAAATAGTTATTTTGATCGCCATTTTTCTTATATTATTTATACATTTTTTTTATTTATTGACTTTTTACAAGGTATCTCTTCGAACTAGAAATATTTGTTGACACTCAAGGTGAAGTAGATCTGCTAAGCACTTTATTTTTGTAAAATCATTCTTCTTTTTTATATGATGCACTATAACACGATATGTGAAAGTAAGTCAATCACATGATAAGTTTTCAACTTTTTAAACAATTATATAAAATTCAAAAGCTTTTTGGGGCATTGTGATAATGTTAAGTATCTGTCGGTGGTACATTTTGTGAAAACTTTATTTCGAGTCCGTTTAGAGAAATATATTTTTCATACGCATTTCATGTATTGGGTACACTAGAACCTGCGACGGGAAGAATATCTCGACAAAGACTGCATTAAAGTCCGAAACAAAAATGGGTAAATAAAAAGGAAAGTCAGGAGGGTAGAATCACCTTTCGATTTTCTTTTAAAAGACTTTGACTTTTATATGAATGTTTAAACTTACCATGCCATTAATATATTTTCTATTTCACAAATTGAGTAAAGTGTTGAATTTGATCAGCGGAAATTCAGATTTTTTACTGATGCTCAAATTTGAAATTCATATGGGGATCACCCATCCACCCCAACCCCCTTTCCCCTCCGCCGTGAAAAACATCATGATTGAAATATGTTTGGCAATCAAAATCAATTTAAAAGTGTCGAATATAATTCTGCCAACTTAAATGATAGCCATCATATTCAGTATAACTATAAACCAATATAATTGTTTATTCTGTATTTATTCTTCCTCAGTTACAAAGGTATTAATACTTACCACTATTTTCACTGTTTACTTGATCCACCATAATGAAAAGCCATGTTATCATTAAGTTTAGTTTCATTTTTATTTTATCTTATAAAATCCTCTGAATAATCACAAATACTTTTTCTATTTCTTGATAATTAAGCATTTAATAGATAACCGTATTTTTTATTTATTGTGTACGTTCTGTTAAAAAAAACCGGAACAGATCATGCAAATGAACTATCTGTACGGCAGATTGCTATATATTCCTGAATTGATTAAAGTATACGGCGCAACTACTTACTGACAGATTAAAACAAAGTTTTAAGTATTTGACTATTTTCAACCTACCCGCCCCCAGGCGGGTAAACAATTCTACACTTAACCAATCTTCTATATTGTGTATTATTATGTATCAGTATGATCAAGAATTCTTAAATATATCGATATTCTCAATCAATGAGGCATGTTTTATAGCGAATATGACTGACAACTATAGAATATATTTTTCTACCTTTTCAGTAACATGTCAAATCCATTTGCATATTTTCGTACAAAGCGTACAAATAATTTTTGAGACGTGTATGCTCTATTATTTAATTACCTTGAAGTATAAAATAACAATGTGTTAAATAAAGTTTTTTTCATTAAATGTGTTGTCCTGATTTTTTGCATCATTAGTTTAAAAAATACATGTATTTATTTTTCAATATTTACAAGTCAGCATATGCAAATTATTAAATACTAAACATAACGAAATTCAATCTGGCTTAAATTCAGATCTACTGAAGTTATTTCTTGCATGTTAATCTGATTGCCACCGTATTTGTTTCGCCTTCACTGTGGTTCGGATTTTCTTAACCATGCAATCAAACCGTCCTTTACAGATAGGCATCAGACAAAGAATCAAACTATCTTTGTCACAAATTGTTGATTTTTGCTAGAAAAAAAGTTTGAAGTAATTTGAAACAAATAAAGAGGAAATAATACCGGTTGACTCATTATTGTTTGCCACTGCACCTAATTTTTACAACACCATGTTCCTGTACCTATTCAAAACAATATTGCAGCTCACAAAAATTAAAGTTAGTTTTTAAATGATATAAATAGTACACGTCAACCAAAATGGGATATAAGCCGTGTTGACCAACATATAGATTCTTTATTGTATAAAACAGGTCTTTTAAATGATATTATTACAAATATAATCTCGTCAAGTATCAACGTTGATGGTATCGTCGGTTTGACAGTGCATTTAAAATTTATGATGTAAACATATTTATGAATACACAGAACAAAAGACTATAGATCTAATCCTTGATTTACGTGCGATTGTAGAACCGCTAAGTCTGAAATATATCCTGCATAAAAGCGTATCGGTGTCAGAAAACACATGATCTTTTGTTTGATTATAAATAGAAGACGTTAATTAGTACAGAGAGGTCTGAGTTACATGATGCGGCGAAACAAAATCCAAAGAGATTTTGGGACCCGATTCGTAAATACAGAAAAAAAATGTAAAGAAGATATGAACTTGACTGCAAATGATATCTATGAACATTTTAAAAGTTTGTTTCCAAATGATATCGTTTATTCTGACCCAAATACAGAACAAATTGTTCATCGTGAAATTTTAATATTGTTGTAAAGAACTGATTGTGACTTTAGTATTGATGGGATATATAATACTTTAGGAAATTTTAAACGGAAAAAAAGTGCAGGTGAGGATCTGTTACTTCCTTAAACATTTATTGATGCAAGACATATATTAGCACCGATATTATGTAGATTGTTTAACTTTTTATATAGTAGAGGTGCTTATCACGTATCATGGACAAAGGCATTATAGCTCCTGTTCCAAAGAAAGGTGATATATGCAATAAAAAACAAGAATAAAGATCAACATGGTAAAGGCAACGTTCACAGGACGCAGCCCCTCGACATACTCGAGTAGGGCACGCAGAATGCACCAAACAAAAACTGGAGTAAACATAAGGGCGGCGAAAGGAGAGGGACATATAATGTGTGAAGTAATATAAACAAAAACGGGCACATATTGGAATTAAAGGAATAAGGGCTGTAAGAGGGAAAAGGGAGGGGGTAAAAATGGGAGGGGTGTGAGAAAATACCTACTGTAAACGACAATCCAACAAGGCAGACATCACAAAACATGTAAACATAAAAATCAAGTAACAAAACAGACTTGAAGGAACACAGAGGTGTACCTACCGCCTTGGAACAATTATAGGGGAATAATGTTAACAAGCATCTTTTCAAAAATATCCACATTTTAATTTGCCGATAAAAATAACTTATCAACAGATAACAAGGTCAATTCTAATATAATATGATTTTGGGCTTCGGGTGTTAAAAACCTACTACACGAACTAGGTTTTAACAATTTATGGAATAATATGTCTGTCACTAGAGCACGAATATAAAAAGTTGTTGAAATATTATATGTCCAATATTATCAAGTGTTTAATATTACGTTAGATAGTATGCCTACATTAAGTACATGTAAGTACATGTAAGAAAACATTTATATTTCAGGAAAAATATTTATCTTGTATTGTTTCAGGAAAAATATTTATCTTGTATTGTTTATGTTAGTCATCGTATTTTTCTATCAAGAATCAGCATATAAATTAGCAATTGAGGAAGGTAAATTTCGAAATAAAGAACGATCTAATAGAAAATGAGTGTATTGTTATATGAAGGTAGTAGAAGACAAATACCACTTTGTATTGGTCGGTCCCTTTTATAGACGTGAAAAAATGTCTTCCAAATTATTATTGTCATTGGCCATCTCTGAAAAGGTTTAAATGATTACTCGTATTGACTTCAAATCAAACCTGTATTCTGTGTAATCTAGCAAGATTAATCTATTTAGAAAATAAGAAACGTACCGGATAGATATACTTTATTCAGAAACATGTGTTATTTGCATTTCTGAGTACATACATTATTGTACATTTGCATGTATGTGTATTTTACAATGTAGCCATGTGAAACTAATTGATCTCCTGCATTGGCCATTTTAAAAATGGAAACCTTATCTGGCACTCAATTCAATGCAAAATCATAATATCATTACCACCATATACCAGTACAGTATTTATTTATCGACCGATAATTTAGGTCAGTATATCGAATCAATAATGTGTCGTGTTCTTGTTCTTGGGCTTTTCCCGTCATTGATTTTTGTTATAACATTTGTGCCAGATATATTTTGATATAATAATGGTATTACTATTACACACATGATGTCGATGTTTTAATGCTCATGCTCTTGTCATGTTTTATGTAACCGCCGCAATATGTATATAATGAAAATCAATGACCCCCGGGGCAGGGCCAATTTTGACCCGAGGGCCATTATTTGAACAATCTTGGTAGAGGTCAACTTTACATTGTTTCATGCCAAATATCTAACCTGTAGCCTTTACAAATTCAGAGAAGTAGATTTTTTTTAGGTTTTACAATATACATATAAGGAAAAACCTATGACCCCCCAGGGCGGGGCCGATTTTAATTCTAGGAACAAAATTTGAACAACTTTGGTTTTGGACCTATAGATGATACCATAGACCAAATATCAAAGCTCTAGGCCATTTACTTTCAGACCAGAAGATTTTTCAAGTTTTCACTATATGTATATAATGAAAATCAATGACCCCCGAGGGCGGGGCCAATTTTGACCCGAGGGCCATTATTTGAACAATCTTGGTAGAGGTCTACCACACAATGTTTCATGCCAAATATCTTACCTGTAGCCTTTGCCAATTCAGAGAAGAAGATTTTTTTATGTTTTACTATATACATATTAGGAAAACCTATGACCCCCCGGGCTGGGGCCAATTTTGACACTAGGGACAAAATTTGTACAACTTTGGTATTGGACCTTCAGATGATACCATAGACCAAATATCAAAGCTCTAAGCCATTTACTTTCAGACCAGAAGATTTTTCAAGTTTTCACTATATGTATGTCATGAAAATCAATGACCCCCCGGGGCGGGGCCAATTTTGACCCTATGGCCATTATTTGAACAATCTTGATAGAGGTCTACTACACAATGTTTCATGCCAAATATCTAATCTGTAGCCTTTGCCAAATCGGAGAAGAAGATTTTTTTAGATTTTACTATATACATATAAGAAAAAACCTATGACCCCCCGGGGCGGGGCCAATTTGACACTAGGGACAAAATTTGAACAACTTTGGTAGAGGACCCATAGATGATACCATATACCAAAAATCAAAGCTCTGGCCCATGTACTTTAAGACAAGAAGATTTTTTAATTTTGTGTTTTTTGAAATCCTTTTCTGGCCCTATGACCTACATATGCAACAGACCGGAATCATTTGAACAACTTTGAAAGGGGACCACCCAAGGATCATTTCTGTAAAGTTTGGTTGATGTGCAGTCATTGGTTTAAGAGGAGATGTTGTCAATGTTCAAAAGTTGACGACGCACGACGCACGACGCACGCCGCACGACGACGGACACAGGGCCATCACAATAGCTCACCCTGAGCATTGCTCAGGTTAGCTAAAACGTATCGCTTCCAAATTGTGAAAGCTCGCCGGTGATTGGCTGTTTGAAAGGTCATGAGAAGGTGACAACCTTTTGGTGGTCGTCAGATCCTAATGCGTAGGGTTAATTAAGAGCTGATTTAATTAGATTGAGCGGAATTCTGGCGGATAGCAGCTTTAAAGATTTAGGGTAGCTTTTAATTAAAACAAGTACTTAACATTTATTCATTTGTTTGATGAAAATGATATCTGCGTTAATGTTCTGTAATTTGATGCATAGTAATTTATTGATAAAACTGACTTGAAGGCGGTTGAATTCATTTTTGTTCTCGTGCCAAACACTATGTGACAAAAATACGCACGCATATTAAGAACATTAGTGAAGTTGATATTTTGCCAAATTTAGTGTTTTCAGTTTATAAACATGTCAAAGAAGTTACATATAGACATTTGTTAATAATGTTAACAGTACAGAAACACTTATAACATTTTTGCATGATTTTAGAGTAAATTGACAGAAAGATTTTAAACAAAAAAAACACTGGAGGTCAGCAGACTCGTTATCGAGTAAATAATCAAACTTGTAAACAAATTTACCTTTCTTCTATATTTTCGCCTTTATGCACATTTTTTTTCGAAGTTAACGTTTTGCAAGTACATTTTAGAAAAAAAAGTCGAAATGTCAAGTCAATTTAGGGGGTCTAAGTGTCTTAGGGGTCAAAGTGTCATGGGTCGAGATGTCATAGGGGTCGAGATGTCAAGGGGTCGAGGTGTCAAGGGTTCGAGATGTCACAGACTCGTTGATTAACGGAGGATCCTCAATTTCCACCCTTTGCCAGTGCAGATATTTGGACGTAGAACAAAGATTAGAATGACAGTATTCATAATCAAAAGAATCAAGGCAATAACTAAGATGATAATAACGGTAAAGTTACTGTTGTCACAGCCATTCGATTCAGATATGTGTTTCTCTGTGTTAGGCGTTACGTAATCTGAAAAAAGGTAATGAAATTTCAACTTATACTTGAAGAAATTTATTAAAAAAATCGAGTTGTTTATTTCTACTCTATGTAACATTATATATAAGCTTGTTTCTTTTTGAAAATCGAATAATGCGAGTGTTGTATTATTGTAGACTACTTTAAGTACTAAAATGAAAGATCAGTATATATCGTTCATATAAAACATTTGTTTTAATACATACTGTTGTTACAAACTTTCGATTCAGATATGTTCTTATCAGTATTCGGCGTTGTGTAATCTGGAAAAAGGTGTATTTTGTACATTTAACTTATAATAATTAAACAAATTGAGGTAAAATATATAAAAGCACTGATTGGAGATGACGCCATATTTAGGGATATAAAGTTCCAGTGTTCTTGATATTCATTATTGATATAAACATTACAATTTCAAGTTTCTTTCAATAAGAACTACAAAAAACTGTAATGCAAAATAAAGCGTGTAATTGTATCAATGCATTGTCAATGTTAACTAGACAGTTAAATTCATTTTCGCCTCAAACCCTATAACTCATAAAATGGCATTAATTCCGTAATTACATTACGTGTAAAAAACATAAAAAATATGTTCGCACGTAATTTAGCAGTTGAATCAAAGGAAAATTATAAATGTCAACTGCGGGGTAAAAAGATGTGCAAATGGCTACTTACATATATTTTTAAGGGACTTATGAAAATGTGATTTCAATAAAACTATGAGTTAACGATCATTTGCTGGCCTACAATTTTTAAAAATGAAGAAATAAAATCAATATTTTACATACAGGGGCATTCTTTCTGGCAGAATTCGGAGGGAATACTAGTACATATATACGAACATCTGTAGCATCGAAACCCATTCCAATACATGTCGGTGTCACACATCAGTAATGAATCTGTAAGATCACAAGTTAGATGAACGTATCATTAAGAAGAAATTTTGAAAATAAGAAAATAAAACTAAATGGCAAGATGTATAAAATAATATATAAGAATGTATAAAATGATTTGGCGAGTATTTTAGTAACCTGTCTTAACTATCTGATAACCAAAATAAATGTGCATGTAATTTCAATTTCTTCTATCTGCTAAAAATTCAAATAATTTAGCACTTAATTTTAAGTGTCTATTTTTCTAACAGCTAAACATAATTGTAACATCTTTCTAACTGATAATAAAATGATTGTGCATTTAGTTTCTGTGACATTACTTCTAACTGCTGCACTGTAGTTATAATTTGAGTGACCTTTCTTTTAACAACTCAAAAAGAAGTGCATGCAATTTTAGTAACATTTTAACTGCTAAACAAAACGTTTCTGCATGTCATTTTATTGACGTTTAATTTATCTCATAATGATTTAGCATGAAAAAATAGAGCATTACCTTAAGCTTCTTCAAATAAAATCACACGTATTATATCTAAGTTGTATTTCTTTAATCTGCAAAGTAAAATGAACTTGACTGTAACTTTCAAATCATCTTACCTCTACAAAAAATTTTAATGAAATGTCCAATCTCACCACTACTATAGTTCTTTATCAAATGTTCCTTGCTTGTTGAAAGTCTTGCCCAAACAGCTGGTGGATCTGTATCCCCAGCAAACACCACAAACGTTTTCTTTCTTTTTAGCGCTTTTACATTTTGTTCCTCCATCTCAGAACATTCATCTACGACAATGAAGTATTCTTCAGCCAAATTTGTATTTGAAATATTAGAAACTTCATTTTTGATGTTTTCAAATAAATCGGATACATTTTTATATTGTCCTGGTTTATCAAATGCCGCTAATTTTATTACCCAAGTATCATTCGAACGATCTTTTTTAAAATGAAGGATTGTACCTTTGCCAATCACTTTCAAAAGTATTATTGAGTTATCCGGAATTTCCTTGATTAAGTCTGCAATAAAGTATTTCTGTTGATAGAAGAAATCGGACTTGTGTGCCTGTGTTTCCCATATGATAACTGCCTTGTAAGGTTTGCACACTTCTGGCTGTACGCCTGAAATGATATTCAAATATGAGAAAAACCGAGTATTGTTATCAATATTCAATATGGTTTCAGTAAAAGGAAATTTGATAAATAGTGTACATGTTTTAACGTAATGACCGAAGACTTACTAAGCGTCGTGTTTTAAGACGTTAATTATATTATAATTATGAAAAGAATAGTTACTTAGTAGGCATGTATGCTTTTACGTATCATGACGTCATAATAATAAAACATCTTAAACATAAAATACGTAAAACATTACAAATGGATAAAGGAGATGTGTTTGTTTTTATGTAAGATGAAATTTTATTTCATCGCGTGAGTTTAAAAAACAGTATTCACACGGATGGCGTACCCACGAGTGAGAATATGTTTTTTTGAACTTCACGAGATGAAATTAAATAACATCTTACACACAAAAGAATCGTTTTATCTTATGTTTAAATACAAGTTTAAATGAAATTTCCTCGATATCACCTTGAATTCCAAATTGTTTTCCCCACTTGTACTCCTCAATGAATTCTTGAGCAAGAACGTATTCCAAAAATCACCATTAAGTGATGATGAAATTATCTATTTTATACCTAAAACGAATGATCGCTTGTTTTAATAGTTAAAACAAACAATTCTAGAAGAAAACAAAGTTACAGCATGCCGAGATTATTTATGTTATTATTCGCGGACGTTTTTATTAGTCTTTCATATGAAATTTCACGAGAGGAACAAATAAAATGAGATTGATTCAGAGGGATTTCATTGGATTTGTTAATTCTACATACATTTTCAAGAGAAAAAACTTATTTGAGGATTGTTAAAGCAGCACGCCTCCAGAGGAACATTTTAAAAATGTTTTATAAAGTATATAACTATTGTGAAGTGAAAAAAGAAAGAAAATATCTTTAACATGGCAAACAGCACTTACAATCCATTTTAATGACCAAAAAGGAGGTCAAAATATGATAAAATAGCCCTTACTGCGTTAGAAACGCAATAGAACTAAGGTCGACAAATACTGCAAAATCTGTCATAAATCGCATATAATATGGAAATTATTACTTTTATCTTGAATCATTTTACATTTTATTTAAATCTCAATACTTTTGTTCCAAAATCTGGAAACAAAGTGATCCATCGGAAGCATCAGTCACAACAAAATTCCATGAAAAAAGCAGACTCGGTTTGATTGAGCCTGTACATGAGGAATAATGTATAAGTGCAACATCCCTAACGCCCCCAGCACCGGCTTGAGCGGTTCTCAATTCTCAACAGTTAATAGTGCTGGCAAGTTTGGTTTTAATAAAATACTTTGCATCTGGAGGCATGCAGCTTTAAAGACAATAAATAATTGTTGATAACTGATTAAACATTCGAGAAGCCGCTTGGAATTTGGAAAACATGGAATTTTGAAAGGCTTTCTTTACGAACGCTGAGTTGTTATTGTTGTTGTTTTCCTTCTGTCTGGTGAATGTAATTGCTTTTACACATTGAATTACAGTAATTGCTCGTAGGATACTTAAATATGCCAAAATGTCATCGAAAGCAGTTTTGCATGTGGAAGGAAGTGCATTTTTCAGACTGTTGAAATGAAATATAAAAAAGATTAGAGATTGGTAAACTGAATGAATTGAAGTAAGTTCTTTTCTTTTTTTACAGTGTTTATTTTTTTTATCCCTTTCAGCTTTGGTTTGTTCTAAAAAGCTTCACTCCGACAATGTCGGAATTGTTAGCAAAAATAAAATTGAGGTAACACTTGGGGGAAATCTTTAAAAAGTAGTTCCTTTAATGAATGGTGTGAAATTATATTTTGTTAATTTTCACTGTGAAATTATCATATACAATTTTCACGGGTAAATTAGTAATTCACTGAAAACTATAAAATAAGTTATAACTTTGGTCATTTCACAAAGCTGTATGAAATTGAAATGTCAGTTTTATGCTTATTTAAACGAAAAGTACACATTCTGATTATATGCTTAAACAGTCAATTAAAATTAAAAAAGGATGTTTATTTTAGTAATCTTGAGCTTTTCTAAAAACAAAACAAAAGTGTTTACAAACCTTTCTGAATTAGCAAATTTTCAATTTATTATGGTCTACACATTGAAACGATCATATAAATGCTAACCTCTAAAGAAACACAGAGACTGCATTACTTTTAAATATATTTATCTGACAGATAACAAAATCACAAAATGACATAGAATAGCAAAGTCCCACCTGTACTTCAGTACTTGATTTTGAAATCAAATGGTTTTTGTCGTACATTTTAGTAGATTTTAAACAATTTATAATCTTTTGTAATTGGGATACGAGTTAACACTTTTTAATTTAGCTCTTGCACTAATAAATTTAGATTTGTTTGACAAGTACCTTAACTCCGGTAAAACATGTGAATGAATAATAATGTGCTTATTAAGGTTTTTATCTCCTACGTACTAGAAATGATGTCCTATGTAGAAATTACAAAGTCCTACTTACGAGTAATAAAACTCATAATTAGGCTTTTTTCTCTCCTACTTAGGATTAATCCTTTTCATAGAACATAAACAAAATGGCACCAGGACGCTAAAAAAATGTTATATAGATATTGTCTTATCTTGTTTAGTAACTTAACATAGTTTCAACTGGTAGGGCCTTTATGTTATGCCAACATATAACCATAATCTTTTGAAAATAAATTAATCTATTTTTTTGCGTATTATTTAGTGACTTCGATATTTTCTATTATTTATTTTTTTGTATTCGTAAATAAACTTTACATTATATGTTGTAAATTCGTCGCAAAGTCATGTTTATGCCTTTAAAGTATTGATTCTATTCATGGCGGCATGGCCTAGTGGATATATTAACACATCGCGCTATCTAAGGATTGCTCATACTCTGTTAGGGACAAGCCATTGTTTCCTTGGGCAAGAAAGTTTACATTCATTTCTTAGTCCTGTTTGGTTCCAGAAACGGATTCAAGACTGTTTCAATAAGCATATATTCCTACACAATTTAAACTTAATTTGTAAAAACTATTGAATCTTAACAGCATTTATCAGCCTTAAATATCATTCCAATTGAATTCGCTTATTTTAAATGATCTTACACACACAGGTAGAAAAGATATTTACCTTTATCTCCATTTACAGCTGTGATCAAAAACAGTAACATCATCATCCAAAACATCCTAGACAAATTTCCTAACCACGATACAGATACTCTTACAATATAAAATTTTCGTACCAATGATTTTGCTTAAATACGACTTATTTTAGGATATAAGTCATTCAATATATATTTTCTTGCAACACTGCAAAGAAGCATATAATATAAAATATATCAGCAGAAGTATATTACATTGTTTTTTATTATACACGTGTGTTTATCTATGACAAAATGTAAAAGCTAGTGTATTGATGTGTAGATAATATTTCTGTTGTATAGTAGCAAGAAAACGCACAGATGTTTCACATTTTAATACTATATAGATATACAGCCTATACAAATCAACTACCAAATTCAAACCCCCCAGACTGGGTTTTTAGATAACAGCTTTCACATAAATTGTTATGAAATAAGTATTTGTATCATAGTTAGGGAACATTTCTGTTGAAAACGTGACAGAGTTAAATCGTATACATATACATGCACAGTGCGTTAATGAAGTGCAGGTATTAGTTACCCGCACTCAAGAGCATGCCCATTGATTGGTTCATTTTGTCAGGGGTTTACATATTGTGACGACAAAGAAAGGGCAAGCGATGGAAATATCATATTCAGATGCCCGTTCATTGGTTACTTTTTTGTTGGGTTTTATAATTATTGTGGTATCAGGGAACGTGTTTTTATGTTTGACTATGATACAAAAGAGAAAGAACATCAAAACACTCGGCAATCTGATTTATAAATCAGATAGCCTCGTGTTCCGATGCTCTTTCTATTACCGACTCCCAAAAACGTTATCTATTATTTTTGACATTTGTCCATATTGTTTTCCTATATTGTAATATAATATGTCATGTTAAGAGTTCACATTATGAAATGAAAATACATGTACATTGTAAAACTGTGTTCATTATTAATTTACATAACTTATGTCTGACTAATTAACCCGCAATGCAACATTTCAACTGACCCCTACCTCCATCCAAATGAGAATGCCTCAATTTATGTTCCTTCAAAATATACAAGACATCTGTCGATAGAATAAGGTAAATACACCTTTAAAAGTATATAAAAAAAAAATTTTGACATTGGTGACCTTGACCCAAATGACCCCTTACTAAAGGAAAAGGAAGAGGACCTGCCTTGGTATGACTATTATAAACATGAAAGACATTAACTTAAAAATAAAGGCTGTATGAGCAGAAAATTTTAAATTTGTTTTTTACACAAGTTACCTTGACCTAGAAACGCCTAACGCCACAAAAATTAGAGGATCGATAAAGGTCCCACCTACCAAATATGAAAGATATCATTAAATAAATTAAGTAATTAGGTGAAATTTTTTGATAAATCCAACTTGGCGGAATAGGTTAACCATACAAGGCCCTATTTTCAAAGTGATAAAAAGGGAAACAACTGGGAAAATGGATGGCACATTTATATAACTTGGCAATATCATGTACATTGTATTGATAAGAAAGTGTGAAAATTATTAAGCCATTAGTTCAGATAGAACATGAGATATTTCCAACTTACCGGTTTAAGTTAACCATTATTCATTTTCTAAGTGCTGAAAAGGGCCATCACTTGGTGCAAATGGAAGCCATAGTTATGTAACTTGCCCAGATCATAAACCTTGTATGGATTAGTAAATGTGTAAATTATGAAGCCATTGGTACAGGTAGAACTTAAGAAAAATCCAACTTGCCGTTCTAGGTTTACCTCGTACGGACAGATTGACGGACGTTCTTACATTAGTATTCTTGTTGAGTATTTTACTGTGTAAAAAAAGGTACCCAACAATCAAAGAAAATACCCAACAATACATACGGAGTGAGTAGGATTGGTAGTTGTTGGGTATTCAGTACCCAACATATACCCTCTCGGGCGCTCGGACAGACGGACGGACAGTTCAAATACTATATGCCCGGGGGCATAAAAATATCTTTACTTTGTCCCTCAAAATTTATTTTTTCAACAAACAAAAAACATTTAGAAGATGATGATTGTTTCAGCGCATGCACAAATTTAATGGACTATTGGTGCATATTTCTGAAATTTGTAAAATGTTGTTCTGTTTTTGTAAAAAATCTAGAGATTTAAATTAGTTTGCACAAAACTTTGTTGTTTAGGTGTTTGAATAAAATCTGTCAATCCTGACCAATTTTTACACTGGTCACATGAAAATATGCCATTTCCAAGAAATAAGTGATGACGCGGAATTAGTGATGTTGAGTAAAAAAATTTATTTTTTAATTAATCATAAAATTTCTTTATATATCAATAATTTAGAAAATTCTATGAAAGAAATTTTTCACTATCTTTAATTATGTACAGAATTTATATCTTTTTTTATTTCATTTAATTGGTTTTTATATAAGGAAAATCAATGGGAGCAATTTTGACCTTACGGCTTTTATTTGAACAAACTTGGTATACATACATCCCAGTGATTTTTTGGTTGATTTCGACCCCGAAAAAAGGACTCTTCACAATGCCAAAAACACATAAAAAAATCACAAAAATGTGTAAAAAAAATTCATAATTGGCAGGATTGCTTTTCAGTACCAAACAAAATAATGAACTGACAAATGATAATCTTGAGAATTTGATTGATATATTTGAGAGAATAAAAAGAAGAAAGCTGAAACTATTAATATTATTATTAAAATGTATGAATAAAGTGACTACAGGTGATGATTTATTCTTGTTTATTTTTTCGCAATTTGATAGATTATCGCGCTAAAATTTCACAATTTCAGGGGTATGGATTGTTGCGAATTTTTTTTCTAAAAAATCACTGCATCCACTAGAAGATGTTTCATGCCAAATATCTAAGCTCTTAAGCTCTTTCGTTTTTTCACATTTTTCAATTTCATTTTTTGGTTGCCATGTCAACCAGAATTTAGCATGAAATGGAATTTTTAAAGGGCTTCTTGCAAATAACTTTCCTGCTTAGTTGTCATAATATTGGCCCATTCAGGTAAAGGAGGAGTTGTTGTTTTAAGAGTTTAATGCCATTTTTTGAAGGTCACACGCTGGACGCAGTGATCACAAAAGCCCATCTTTGAGCACTTTGTGCTAAGGTGGGCTAAAAATTATCGACTGCACACAAAATAAACTTTATAAAGGACCATGTTAAGCTTAGACCTGTAAGTGTGGCCTTGACCTTGGAGATAAGGGTCTGTGTGTTTGGCATGACACATCGTCTTATTATTGTCAACATTTCAATATGCACATATTTTAAAATTCCTTGATGGATGAGAAAGATATGCACTTGAAACAAAATACACCCTATAACAGACTATGTTAATCTTTGACCTTCAACTGTAGTCCACTGGTTTTGCGCATGACACATCGTGTCATTATTGTGAACATCTGTGCCAAGTATTTTCAAAGTCCTTTGAAAAATGACATAGTTATGGACTTGGCACAAAAATGTGACGAACGGACAGACAGACGTTCTAACACGACAATAATATTGTAGCTATTCTACAAGTGTTGCATCTAGAATTTCAAAATTATGGGAGATTGTCCCTCACTCAACTGAGAAATGTGGGGATTTGAAAACAATGTGGGGGACATACAATTACCTCACAATATGACATACCACTGCGAAAAAGACCCTTATATAAGGGAATAAACGGTCCCGTATTTTCAGCATATACGGGCGTTTACGGGACGTATATGTCTAATATACGGACGAAATATACGAGTCCGTATAGGGAACACCGAGTATACGGGAAGTCCTTATATTGAAAAGGCATGTACGGTATTCCGTATATGCTCCATATACATGTTTGTATATGAACCCGTGCATGTGTAGTATACAGGGAGTGAAAACCTGTATATATATTTTTTCAAGTTTTTTTTTTTGTAAAATAGTGGTATATTGGTCGAATACAAGAAATTCCCGGTATGTATATTTATAGAATACGGGAATGTACGGGATTGTATATTTATAGAATACGGAAATGTACGGGATTGTATATTTCTTGAATACAGGAATGTACGGGATTGTATATTTATAAAATACGGAAATGTACGGGATTGTATATTTAAAGAATACAGGAATGTACGGGATTGTATATTTATAGAATACGGGAATATTTGACCTCGAATATGTTACGAAAACATGCAAGTACGGGCTTTGTATACGTCAGATATACATACAATATACGGAGTCGTATACGTTTAGTATACGGGCCTTTTTTTAAGTCTATATATGCCACATATACATACAAATGCGGACATAGAATATTACAGATATACGGACTGGTATACTCATAGAATAAGGGATTTTCTTAGTTCGTATATGACTAGTATACGAACATATACAGACTTAGTATACTAACTATATACAGGAAGTATACGGAAATGTATTCTTGCAGAAAAACGGATTGTTCAAGCCTGTATATGACTCGTATACTTGGGAAATACGGACCTAGTATACTATAGATATAAAGGAAATATACCGATTTTTTTGTTTGATTTGGGTTTAACGTCACTACGACACAGTATAGGTCATTATGGTCCAGCTTTACTGGTGGAGGAAGACCTCAGGTGCCCATGAATTGACAAATTAAATACTCAGGACTAAAATACTGTCTTCAAACTTCAGATAAAGACTTAGTAAGGCGATAGAAGCAAAAAAAATCAACACAATAATAATGAACAGTAGATTATTAAAGATTTGTTAAAAATGTTAACATATCAACAGTATAAAAAAATATATCACACAAAATAAGTATATCTAGTAAGCTACATTTATTGCACGTATCCGATATTGTAGAAATGTGAAAATAACACTCATTTTGGATATTTGTGATCCAACTTGCAAAAACACATGCCAGATATAAATATTTAGCAAATAAAATGAAAATTCATACATATAAAATTTGCATTTTGTAATGACGCATATTTTGGAAATTATACATTATAATCAAAACTTGGCTACCGCAATGAAGTCCATTTGATTATTTTTGTATATATATTATTACATTAACAAAAAATATTTTCCAAATTCAGTACGAGTATATATTTGCTTTTGTTTTGGAATAAACACTTACTGATCATTTGATGCTCAAAAGAAACTGACATTTAAATAAAAGATGTCAGATTTTTGGCTTTCAGCATATCACATAGTAATTATGTAAGACTTATATACAGTGTTCAATATATTTTTCATGTATATTAATGTACTAATATATATTGATGGATGCAGAAGTTGCCTTCAAAACAGTGGCCATGTACTAATACTCACAAATGATCTTTAAAAGAAATCATTTATCTGAAAATATTTGTAATGCAAGAAAGAGTTTTAAGTATATTTTTAATATATGCTTTTATCACATTTGCAGTATTTTCACTAAAATGTTGCACTAGTGTATTATTTTCTCACATTATAGTACAATATCTTTCACATAATTCCTGCGTTATCTTCACAGTTATATGGCAAGTGCATTTGGATGTTAGCCTAAAACTTTATGACTCTTTTAATGCTAACATTCAAATGAAAGAATAGTGACTTCCTGTCTATTAAAATAACACACAAACAGAAATAAATATATAACAAAATATGATAAATAAATAACACCACAGGAAGCCTTTCTTTTGCATTTCAGGTATAACAGTTAAGCTATAGAAATTAAATAATTATGCACATTCGAATACTAGAACTTAACATAATATATCAATTTCTACAAAAATAGTAATTTTAACATATGCATATGCTGAAATCCAAAAAGACAAGTAAGCAAATTAAACTTTTAGAATATTATTTCTCTTATTTTTATCATACTTCAATAGGTTTATATATACATGTATGACGTAAATATGAGAATGGTATATGGCAAGGTAAAAAGTTGTACTTGACAAGAAACGAAGCTGGTCAATGCATAAATTCAATCAATGTTGATAAAGAAATGCTGTAACCCAATATATAGTTGTGACCAACTATGTTTCATTTTTCTTAAAGGACTTTATGCAAACTACTTTCTACTAACAAAATGCAAAAAAGAAAAATTATAACAATGTTTTATAATATAAAAATATTATATTGGCTTTCCATCAATATAAATTGGGTCACAGTTACCATTAAATGAATATATACATAACGCTTCACAGTTTTTTTTCCTTTATAGCAGGGCCCATTATAGGCAGCTTCCCTAAAGAAAAAATCTTTAAAATCATGTATTTTTTCATCAAATTTAATTTTACATCAAGTTTTTACCTCCTCATTTGCAAATTATCTAGTAAGTTTTCCACAATTTTAAGGGCAGGGCTACTTCCCAACCTGTGGAAAAAAGCCCTGCTTCATAAAGCACCAAATCTTCCATAAATTGCTTTGAATATTATTATAGCTACATGTATGTATAGTTATATATAATCCCTTACAGCAAGCATTTACAAAAATGTAAAATATCATATTCTTTTTTGTGTGGTACAATTATATCATGTAACATGATACTTCAAATATTGAACAAGTTTTGGCTTGTGAATCAATAGATGATCCTATCAGTGAATAGACTAGACTTGAATTCACTTGTCAGATGAGAAATATTTATTAAACTTTGAGTATTTAAAATATCACAGCATTAGCAGGATAAATGGTGAGTTTATAAGCTTATTTAAAATCTATGTTTTTAAAAGTTAAATAAAACTCAACTTTACATTATCTTATTTTAAGAACATAATTACATTGACCTACAATAACATTGATAATAATTTTTCTGTACCCCTCCCACATCTTTTTTGGATTTTCAATGTAACTTGTTCTAGATGGGGTAGAGGTAAACATAAAAGATTTTGCAAAAGTTAATGTGAAAGCAATTCCCCAGGAGATAAAATAATCTGAAATATTACTTGAAGTTAGATCAGGTGGTAACATATTATTTTGGGCAATATCACTCAATGTTAAAATCCTTCTGACAAATTCACTGCTGGTCATAAATAATTGAATGCTATTTGTGTATTCCAGGTAAATAATGGCTGTTGCTGGTAAAAGGGCATCTCGGAAATTCTCATCTACACTATCTCAATGTGGTGCTGAAGATTTTGACATTTACATGTATTGTGAAATATGTGACAGAGCTGATATCAGGCTTCCTGCCTATGGTTACTGCGTAGATTGTGAGGAACACTTATGTCAATCATGCTTCAAAACTCACAGACTACCAAAACCATTACGCCATCACTTTTAGATAAGGATCACATGCCACAACAACAAAAACTCCATGGATCATCAAATTCTACTTCCAGTCCACAGACTGGTAATTTTACAGAGCTTGTACTAAACACAGCAAGGAAGTGATCTAATTTAATTGTCATGACCATACTGCTCTTATATGTAGTGTTTGTGTGACCCTTGAACACAAACCAACATCCTGTAATGTTGACTACATACCTGATATATCAGGACAGATTTCAGACAGCACCGAGTTCAAGGAAGCTCTGAAAGATATTGATAAATTGACAAACAAATCCTCCCAGATTACAAGTGACCTGAAACAAAGAGTTGCTAAAACAACTTCTCTTAATGATGCTATAGCAGAAATTCAAAACTTTAGAAAAGAGATAAACAAGAGATTAGATAAACTAGAAAAAGGTGGTAAAAGATGCTGCTACAACAATCCAACAAGACAACAACAACAAGTTGAAAACAACAAAAACAACATGTGATGACATCAACGAATCACTACAAGCATCAACTGATACTCTGAAACACCTCAATTCAAACAAGAAAACTGGCCAACTGTTTACTGAACTTAAGATAGCTCAGCAACTGATTCAAGATAATAGCAATATATTATCACAACTGTCAACAATCAATGACATTGATGAGTACATCTTTGAACCAAATAAAGATATCGAGAAATTCTTTCAAGATCAGAAATCATTATGAACATTGAGCAGTAAGAATAAGAAACAGCCAGCTGAACAAAAGAATCAAGGTGCAGAAGCAATGAAATTGTCTACCCCTAGAAAACTCAATGCTAAATCATTCTCAGATTAAAAGAATTGCTGGATTTCTGGTATTGCTGTTACTCCTCAAAATCAATTATTTGCAGCAGATTGCTATAATTGCTCTATTAAAATGATAGAAATTAATAGTGGAACAATAAAACAACAATTAAAGCTTGGCTCAGCACCCTGGGATATCACCATTGCCTCCAGTGATTCACTTGCTGTTACATTATCAGACAGTTAAACAATACAGTTCATTTCCGTCTCCGAATACTCACTGTCACTAAAGAACAAACTGAAGGTAGATGGACAGTGCTCTATTGGTATCAGTCATCATCAGGGAAAACTTGCAGTAACATTTCCAGCACCTGCTAAACTACAAATCATGGGTTTGAAAGGTAATACTGAAATTACAGTTGATAAAGATTCCAATGGTGGTAATATAATCATTTATCCTGAGTATGTCACAACAAACAGTCATTCAATCTATGTATCTGACAATGACAAATCTGCAGTTTTACGATTTAACTGGCAGGGATAGGTGAAAGGATCAGTAGGAATTAGTAGTGATTAAAGAACCAAGTGGTATAACACTGTTAGATGATGGGTCTCTCTTAGTGAATGGTTGCTCAAGTGATTGTATACATTGAGTAAGTGGTGACTGTAAAGACAGTAAAACTATACTGGAGGATGTAGATAGTCCTTATGCTGTATGTTGGTGTGCTGAAAGTAGTACACTTTGTGTTAGTAGAAAATATGACAATGACAGTGATAGCAATTATATCAAATTGTATAAAATGGTGTAAAAGACATGACAAGATATGACATGACACTATAGATGTTCCGACATATAAGATGTTTATTAATATATCTATTGTGAAAAATTTTAGCGTAGAATACAAACAGATGTCTGACAATAAAGTACTTAAAATACAGAACACTTAAAATGTACACATAATAATCAGTTCTACACCTTTCCGGACAAAATAATTTTTTACTTTTCAATTTTCATCATTGAACATAAAGTGCAAATGTGAAGAAAAGAAAAAATATAAGAGAGAGAAAATCAAAATGCCAGAATTGCAGTTAGAGTTTTATTTTTTTACCAATCACCATGTATATCATTATATATATTATACTAGCATGTGTAATACTTTGTATATTTTATGCCATATAATGCTACATTTAACTATTTTAAAGCATATTTCTATAAGAAATTGTAGTATTGTGACTTAAATCTCTTTATTTGTTTCATAACATACATGTATATAGCTTTAATCTGTAAGACCCCATACTGTATAACAGTACAATATGTCATATGAACAATAATCTTTCTCTCATGTTATATTATAAATAGGTCTGGCATTAATGATTTTGACAAATTGGTAAAATATTATAAAATTGTTATCTTTATTATCATTATTAACTTTGTAGAGTCTTAAAAGAAATCTCTTGTTCCTCTGTAAATGTATATCTCAGTATATTGTATGTATATGCCTAAATGTTGAAAATTATATTGTGAAAAATCTGTAAAATAAAACATCTTCCTATGCCCTTTACAATTAAATAATTGTCATGGCTAAATTTGACAGCTAAACTTAATGTCATGAAGCTTAAAAAATTCATGAAATTTCCTTTAGAAATTAAATGATTATTTCGATAGAGACAGCAACATATCTATATATCTTCATAACATAATTAGAGAGGTAAAAAAATACAATGAAATTGAGATGCGGGTCCTTGTTTAAAGTGGCAAAATGGTTTATAATAATATGGTCTGTAACAATTTGATTCATAACAATATGTTCTATCACAAATTGGTTAATGACATAAAATTCCGTGACAATTTGATTCCTGAAAATAATTTGTGTGTCAATTTGATTTATGAAATTACAGGCTGTGGCTATTTGCATCAATTGATATAATATTCCACCACAATTTGATGCATAACAACATGTTCTGTAATAAATAGAGCATATTGAATGACTTTAAGTTCAATACTGAATTTATTGAACGAGTTGAAAAAATTATATTATGCGACCCTCTGGCAAGCATAATATTATTTCATTCAACAAGTTCAATAAAATCAGTAATGAACTTACGCGAATTTAATATTTTATTTATCATATACTAAAATAGAGGCCATTTGAAGTGATAACTATTTTCATTGATGCGCTTCTAGTGTAATGCTAGTCTTAACACTATGTATATGACGCAAATGACGTCACGTCAAAATATATGCACGGCTCTGTGCATTACCATATTTACGGAGCCGCAAAAACCGCACGGGTATGGCAAAAACCGCACAGGTATGAGGTAATTTTGTTTATGACATCATATTCTGTGATAATTTCAATCTTGACATTTATAACATTCTGTCACAATTTGAGTCATAACAAGAATGTCCTATGACAGTATTTTTGTTCATGACGTTTCAAAGTGTGAACATTTGGATTATAAGTTATAACATAACATTCTGTGACAATTTTATTTATATGACATTTTATTCTGTGTTAATTTTATTCATAATGATATGTTCTGTGACAATTTGGATTATGACTTTATTATATTTTTGTGACAATTTAATTTATGACAATTTGTTTAATGCTACTCACTGCAGACAGGCTCACTTTTGAAAAATTTTCCATGTAGAGAAGTTGACAATTTTTTGTGGAGAAAAAAATAAATTCGAACTCCTGCTGGATGTGCGAAAACATATAAAACAGATTTAAATGTTGATGCTGCACATCAAAGACGCCACCAAATGATGTGAGCAGTCAATCAGCATTGAAAATCATTCTTTATTACAGTTGAATATCTGAAGTACAAATCAATTTTTTTTTCTCTGTGTTCTTGGTATGTGGTCGTTGTTTAATATTTAAAATGCATATTTTTGTGAAAAAGTAGAACCTAATGCATAAATTCACAAAGTAATGCCATGTCTGAAATTCTGAAATGTTTGTCGGTTGTGACAAAGATTGAAACGTCTGATCGAAGTAATATAAATTGGATAACAAGTAAAATTGAAATGATTAGTATACTTTGTTTGTTTGTTTGATTGGGTTTTACGTCACACCAACACAGTACAGGTCATTTAGCGACGTTCCAGTTTTGATCGTGGAAGAAGACCTCAGGTGCCCTGGAGTGCATTATTTCAGACACGAAGAGGCACTTGAGTAGAACCACCGACGTTCCGTGGGCTAGCTGAAAAAAATCCTCACATGAAATAATTCAAAGTCCCTGTCGGGATTCGAACCCACAGCGGTGAGGGGCAAGTGGTTTGAAGTCAACGACCTTAACCACTTTGCCACGGACACCCCCATTAGTATACTTTAATTAAATTCAAGACAATATGTGCCGAAAGTATGTCCATTTAAATATTGGTACGAACTGCATAATGTTCGAATGATTTTGAGGACGAACTATTATGCAGTGACCTCTTACCGGTGCGTATTTTCTTAACGGTTCAGGGAAAGCCTATCTAACAGTGGGCGTGGTTTAGGCTTTGTAGCTTGTAATTTAAAGATTTGACAAGTGATAATTATCAAAGTTGTCCTGGTTCGATCCCTTCCGCCCCATCAAAGAAGACTAAATGTATGTATGTATTCTAGGCTAAATGAGGGTCCATCCGCCCTTTCAGGCACTGAAAGTATGGACAGACTAAATGATAGCATACGGAGGATCATGTTCAATTTGGTGACAATTTAAGGCGGATCCGAACTTCAACAGAGGCAGAGCAAATGAAGTGAGTGACACTGCATCAGTCGTTACCTCTCTCAACGGTTAAGTTTTAGAATGATGGACTATAGACTGACTCATTGGCACGTTATTTATTATGTAGATAAAATTATATAATAATAAAAAGAATATGATATTCAAATATGACACTATCACTTCAGTTAAACATTTATTCTAATCCGTTAAAGCTCTGTGACATGCTGTACATCAGAAAATCTATTTGTATCAGAAAATATGAAAACTGTGTGATTTTGTTAAAAAAAAATAATACACAGAATCAAGTCTAAAATTTTCCCCATTGCTGTATGGACAAATGCATATCTAGATCTACTAGACGCCGCTTGCAGGCGTCTAATAATACAAGAAAAATTTAATACGTATTAAAAAATATTGCTTAAAATTTGTCTCACTTTTATAACATAAGACAAAACATTGATTTATAATTTTATAGCGAAGACATGTTTCATTTCAAGAGCTATCCTTGGGATTGTGAAGAAGGATATTTGTTTTGGTATCAAGTTCAGCAAGATATCATAAAATGTTAAATTTGTTTGTACAGCGAGATAGCATTTACAAAAAGTGAAATTCCTTTGTAAATTTATATCATGTAACATACTTTTCAAATATTGAACAAGTTTTGGCTTGTGAATCAATAACTTTATCTTTACCAACTGATTTTTTAAAGTTTTCATATCAGCGGATAGACTAGAAAGGAATTCACTTGTCAGATGAGAAACATTAAAATTACTACACTTTGTGCATTAAGAATATCACAGTAAGCAGGATAAACCATGGTGAGTTTATAATCTTATTTTAAATCTATGTTTTTAAAAGTAAATAAAACTTAACTTTACAATATCTTATTTATGAACATTATAACATTTACCTACAATAACCTTGACAATAATTTTACTGTACCCCACCCACATCTTTCCTGATTTTTAATGTAACTTGTTCTAGATGGGGTAGAGGTAAGCATAAAAGATTTTTCAATAATTAATATAAAAGCAGTTCCGTACGTGATAAAATAATCTGAAATTATGTTTTCAACACATTACTTGAAGTTAACATGAAAGTTCAGATCAGGTGGTAGTTACATATTATTTTGGGCAGTTAACACTCGTGGTTATAGAATATGAATCAAATTTCCTCCTTATGCAAATTCAGTGCTAGTCATAAATATTTGTATGCAATTTGTGTATTCCAGGTTAATAATGGCTGTTCCTGGTAAAAGGGCATCTCGGAAATTCTCATCTACACTATCTCGGGGTGGTGCTGAAGATTTTGACATTTATTGTGAAATATGTGACAGAGCTGATATCAGGCTTCCTGCCTATGGTTACTGTGTAGATTGTGAGGAACACTTATGTCAATCATGCTTCAAAACTCACAGACTACCAAAACCACTACGCCATCACCAACTTTTAGATAAAGATCACATGCCACAACAACAAAAACTCCATGGATCATCAAAATCTAGTTCCAGTCCACAGACTGGTGATCTTATAAAGCCTTGTACTAAACACACCAAAGAAGTGATCAAATTCTATTGTCATGACCATAATGCTCTTATATGTAATGTTTGTGTGACCCTTGAACACACACCAACATCCTGTCATGTTGACTACATACCTGATATATCAGGACAGATTTCAGACAGCACCGATGTTAAGGAAACACTAAAAGATATTGATAAATTGACAAACAAATCCTCCCAGATTACAAGTGACCTGAAACAAAGAGTTGATAAATCAACAACTTCTCTTAAAGATGCTATAGGAGAAATTGAAAAATTTAGAAAAGAGATAAACAAGAGATTAGATGAACTAGAAAAGGAGGTTAAAGATACTGCTACAACAATCCAACATGAAAACAACAACAAGTTGAAAACAACAGAAACAACATGTGATGACATCAACAAATCACTTCAAGCATCAGCTGATACTCTGAAACATCTCAATTCAAACAAGAAAACTGACCAACTGTTTACTGAACTTAAGAGAGCTCAGCAACTGATTCAAGATAAAAACAATATATTATCACAACTACCAACAATCAATGACATTGATGAGTACATCTTTGAACCAAATAAAGAAATCAAGAAAGTCCTTAAGGATGAGAACAAATTAGGAACATTGAGCAAGAATGTAAAGCAGCCAGCAGAACCAAAGAATCCAGGGGCAGGAGCAATGAAAATGTCTACCACAAGACGCATTAATGCTAAATCATCTTCAGATGAAAAGAATAGCTGGATTACTGGTATAGCTGTTTCTCCTCAAAATCAATTATTTGCAGCAGATTACTATAATGAATCTATTAAAATGATACGCATTTATACTGGAACAATAAAAGAATTAAAGCTTGACTCATCACCTTGGGATATCACCTTTGTCACAAGTGATTCACTTGCTGTTACATTACCGGAAAGTAAAACAATACAGTTTATTTCCTTCTCCCAGGACTCACTCTCACTAAAGAACAATCTGAAGGTAGATGGACATTGTTGTGGCATCAGTAATCATCTGGAAAAACTTGCAGTCACATTTTCAATACCAGTTAAACTACAAATCATGGATTTGAAGGGTAATACTGAAATTACTGTTGATAAAGATTCCAATGGTGACAAAATTTTCAATCATCCTGGGTATGTTACAACAAACAATAATTCAATCTATGTATCTGACTCTGGCAAGGATGTAGTTCTAAAATTTAACTGGCAGGGAGAGATAATAGGAGTAGTAGTAATAAAAGAACCAAGTGGAATAACACTGTTAGATGATGGGTCTCTCTTGGTGAATGCTAGAAACAGTCATTGTATACATAGAGTAAGTGGCGACTGTAAAGATAGTAAAACTATACTGGAGAATGTAGACAGACCTTATGCTGCATGTTGGTGTGCAAAAACCAGGACACTTTGTGTTAGTCGAATAAAGGAGGACAGTGATGACAATTATATCAGATTATATAAAATGATGTTAAAGACATGAAAATATATGATATGTCACTAACAATTGGATAAGTTCATCAGATCATCATTCATTCAACATTCAATTATAGAAATTATTGTAACATTATGATATCACATTTAACTTTAGGTTTGTTGATCTATGTATGTATAAATGTATAATTATTTTCAAAAAAAAAAATATATATATATAAAATTTACTTTTATTTTTCATTTTTTATCACTTAACATAAAATTTGAAGGTGAATTATAATGCTTTATTACATGCTTTTCGGTGGTTTATAGAAATATATCAGTGATATAAAATTGGTAATTTCACTGTTTGAAACAGTGAAATTACCACTTTGATAATTTCACTGTTTCGAATTTAAGCCCCTTACGTTGTTTCAGTGAAATACCAGCGTGCACAGTACTGGGTACAAACTTAATGACGTGACGTCGTAAATGACGTCACGTTGTATTATTATTTGGCGCGCTTTTCATTCAGTATTAGGTTTAATGTCTTTTTAAAACGTTTCTTTGCATGTAATAAAAAGAAAATTTGTTTAGTTTAGTGTGAGATCGAAATATATTTCACCTTGTGAACACCAAAAGTTCACATTTCACTCGTGGCTGCGCCACTCGTGAAATATACCTTTTGGTGCTCACTCGGTGAAATATATTCCGATCTTACACTGAACTAAACAAATATCCTCTATTTAATGATCATTTTTTAGAATTTTATGTGATATAAAGGATAATTATTATTTTTTGATGTATTCTTACACTTACAGCGCAATAGAATTCTACAAAAATAAAGAAGACGTAATATTAATATTTTGAATTTGTGAAAATTTAAGATTAAGGTTGTTCACCCCTAATGCACTATCTCCACTTTGAAGAGTATTCAAATAGGCTAGAATCACTGTCAAGTCAATAGAAACTGAGGGGCGTGGGTTCAAACCCCTGAAGGGGCAACTTTTTTTTCTCTCTTTTTTTTTCTTTTCAACATTTTTTATGAATCTCTCAGATCCCTTATGGAAGAAAAAAGTGTTTAATTTTAATTATATAATTATTGTAGTTATTTATTTGCAAAATAATACCAATAGCAAATATGATACCAGATATTTTCAAAGCTTAATAAAATGAAAACTACACGGTAAAAGTATTTTATATTCTGCAAAACCAACTAATACACATTTAAGAAAATTTAGGCAAAATTTGAAAATAGCTCCTCATTATGGTAAATTTCAGGGATATTTTGAATACGTCTTTTTACATAGGGAAATGGTCAAATAAGTGTTTAAAGTTGGTTGGTAGGGTTACATTTTTATACATATTAAAAAAATTTCGTTTACAAACAATCATTTTGCTCGTTTAATTTGTTACCTGTATGTCATTATTTGTTTCTTAGCAATGAGCAATAGGAAAACATTTTTCATTGTGATGATATTATAATTTATTTAGAGTTCCCTAATTTCTGAAGAAAAAAAACACCTTCTAATGGCAAAGTTTTAGTTCATAAAAATGTCCATAACTCATAAACTCCACGGTAAAGTTTGTTTAAATTTTGCATACAGGTGAGATATAAGCCATATAATTGTCCTATGTTGTCAATTTCACACTTCCTTATCGTGCCCATTAGGGTGTTCTACCTTAAGTTATTGCACTAAATATATGTGACTAAAGAAGTGAATAAAAAAATGCAAAACACATCAATGTAGATCTAAATTAAGTATAACATATAAAGTTTTGTACAAAATCATCATGAAAATGCCAATAAAATAATCTGATTTTTGTTATTTTGTACAGCATATTGTTTGTATATAGTCATCATTTCATGTAAACACAAAAAAATTATTAAATTTCATGAAAAATATTGCCTACCTACTTATTTTTCTAGTAAAAAAACCAACAAAAGCACCACATGATGTCCAAAAAGGAGTATTACCTTTTGATGTGAATTTAAATATAATTTAAGTGAATATCCTCTTTAAATTAAACTTTTACCTTGTTAAGAGGGAGATTGGACAGCCTGTTACTGCTTTTTGTTCTAGTCTGAATTGCAAAAATAGGTGTTGTAGTCATAATTATGATCTTAAACAGTTTTGGGAGTGACAAAATGTTTGTTTTAATTTCAAACCTTATTAAATGTAGCCAATGAACTACCAGAAATTTACCATGTGATCTCCAAATATATAGAGGATGGGTGATTATGCTTTGATATCATATCAAAGGGAAAAGTGAGAAAATTACAAAACATGCGTATCTACGTGGATATTTTCTCACTTCAATGTGTGATATATATAGCATGTTAACAATAAAACCAAACACAGTTTCTTAGTATTTTATGTTTTATATATAAAATAACAGGAATTTCCTACAGTTTTCATTGAATTATTGAAATAAAGACCACATTAAGGTGTTGACGTTTGACATGTTATGACTACATCAACCCTAAACTAGTAAAAGTAATTACATGTATGGTTTGAAGTCATTACTAACTTGCTACTGATGTGTTACTGACTTTTTTAATTGAGACCATTAATCAAAATTATAACATAATTATAGAAATTTAACCCATAACCTGCTGAATTTGGGCAATGACCTCCATACTCATTATTAATTTTGGAAATATTCAAATGAAAATTAAAAAGTTAATGAGCCAACAGTACTGAGGCTCTAACCAGAATTTATGGATGGGCAGGTTGACCTGGCTCTATACTGGTGGAAAAGACTTATCACTTTACTTCCCTTCAGCTTAAGGGTTATAAAAAAATTGTATATCATACAAAAAGTACAACGTGCTCTGTGAAAACAAAGTTAATAGTGGAACTACCATATAAAATACACGTAACAGCACATCACCTTGCTGTAGCCTAGTTTGAAAAAAATGCCTAAAGGGTATAGGACTTAAATAGCACACACAACATAGTCTAATGTTTTGACCTTCAGGGTGACATTAAGCTTAGGCTGGAACATCATTGGCTTGGGTTCAGGCATCATCTTGTTTAACCCATTACGTGACATACACACCTTTTAACGCCTTTTTCTGCCCCCCCCCCTTTCTGTTGTCTCAAATGGTGAAAAAATGCCTTATTTAAGCCCCAAACACTTGATTTTTGTTTGAAAAATGTTGCTTAAAAAAGTGACCACTTTTTCGGCGCGGCCCCCAACCAAAAGATACATCAGGGGGTTGCCAGTGAGGGTATGTGCCCCCTTCTGTTTGGGGGGTTTGAAGGGGCCGGCAGTCCCCCTCATCGCCAAGAAAATTTTGGACTTGTTAGAGGCTAAAAATGACCCCAGCTTAACCATAAGGTAACGTGTAACCAAAGGTGAAAAGCATTTGACTCTATCTCAATCCATTGAGAAGTTGCAGCACTTTGAAATCAATTTTGATAGAAAACATCACCGCAAAATAGTTATTTTCGGCAATTTTGAGATGTCCCCTCGTTGCCATGGTAACAGGAAATTTAAGCCTGAGCATGTTGTTGCAAAGGCAATGGTCCAATTAACATTTGTGCCAAGTTTGAATAGTATTGAAGCAGTTTTCATAGTTTTATATCAATTTGAACTTGTAACGGGAGACTTTTCAATGAAAATAGTCATTTTTTAAACAAAAGCCACCGCCGGGCGGGGGCAGCGCTCGACTTTTTACTTTCACTAAAAGCAAACAAAGAAATGCTTGAACAAAATCTTAACGTTTCCTTTTTTATAAAATTAATCGGTCTGTCTTGTCACAAAAGTTTTGTCTATATATTTTGTATATATATAAATATACTAAATTATATATATAAATATATATATATAAATAGAAACACGCAATTCTATAAATAGAAAATTCTATACATAGAAACATGCATTTCTATAAATAGAAACACGCAATTCTATAAAAAGAAAATTCTATAAAAAGATACACGTCGGAGAGTCATGTGGTGGTGTCACGTGGTTGACACGTGGTGGTGTCTTGTGGTGGTATCACGTGGTGGAGTCATGTGGTGGTGGTGGTGTCAAGTGGTGGTGTCACGTGGTAAAGTCACGTGGTTGAGTTACGTGGTGAAGTCACGCGGAAGAGTCCATGGTGGTTTCAGTGGTAGTCTTATGTGGTAGAGTCACGTGGTTAAGTCACATGGTGAAGTCTCGTGGTGGTGTCACGTGGTTGAGTCACGTGGTAAAGTCACGTGGTAGAGTCATGTGGTAGAGTCACGTGGTGAAGTCTCGTGGTTGTGTCACGTGGTAGAGTCACGTGGTGGTGTCACGTGGTTGAGTCACGTAGTGGTGTCACGTGGTAGAGTCACATTGTAGAGTCATGTGGTGGAGTCACGTGGAAGAGTCACGTGGTGGAGTAACGTGGTCATTAAAGAGCCCAAGTTTTTGATAAAATTAAGTATGTTCTGTTATAATATGAAGTTCATCCCTTCAAAGTTACAGCCAGTTACAGCCAAAACAATGAAAAATTCAATAATTTGAACTTCAAAGTCAAGGTCATTAATGAGTGAAGGTCTATGTCTGTCTGGTTCTTTTTAAGGGCTATCTTTGAAGATCATTATGTTCAAGTTTGAAGACAATCCATTCAAAAATAACAAAGTAACAGTCAATTATAGCCAAAAAATTGAAAATTTCAATAATTTGACCTTCAAAGTCAAGGTCATTTATGAGTGAAGGTCAAGGTCTGTCTGGTTATTTTTAAGGGATATCCTTGAAGATTATTATGTTATTAAGTTTGAAGACAATCCATTCAAAAATAACAAAGTTACAGCCAATAACAGCATGAACAAGCAAAATTTGGACTTTTAACCTTGAAGGTCAAGGTCATTTATGGATGAAGGTCAAGGTTAGTGTGGTCTACTGAAAGGTCTTGTCCAAAGGGTTGTTGTGGCCAAGTATGAAGACAATACACCAGGAAATAAAAAAATTATGATACAGGTACAAGTTTGCGGACGGGAACGGGAAAGGCAACGGCAACGCCGCTGCGACAATAGCAATACCTTTACTTTTTTTCAAAAAAGAAAGTCGAGCTAAAAAGGAACAAAGGAAACCTAGATGTGCCTCATGTAAGAGAGTTTCCTAATTGTAGGAAATTATGCCACATTTAGGGCGAATGTGAAACCTTCAAACTGTGTGACCTTAAGTGACATGCGACACATCATCATGGTGTGTTTGACATTTGTGCCATTTATTTTGAAATCCTTCCGTGCATGACAAAGTTACAGTCTGGACACGAATGTGCTCCTTTAACCTGTAACCTGTTTAAGTGTGACCATGATCTTTTAGATAGAGACATGGGCCTTAGATGTGACATGCCACCCTAATGTGGTAGACATTTGTGCCAAATTATCAGTTTTCAATCAGAAAAAATACCAAAAAAAATTTTAGTCATATGAAAATATATTTGTATGTATATCATATTGATTAATATACATGTATTATTTTATTAAATTCTAAAAGTTTCTTTATGGTAAATATTACTTTTGTATAGTAATCATTATGATCACAAATAGACGTTCAAACAATTTTTGATGTGAGTTATAAATGACTTAAATGCATAATATAGGTGTTCTCATACAAAGTTTGTATAATTTGATTAAATATGCTCACATGTATAATTCAAAAGAAGTAGATGAACTGTATATGTAATTTATGTTATAGATACAAGTACATGTGTGTATTTGTATATCTCTCAATCACCAATTTAATAAACATTTACTGCAGTATCTTTAATAATGTCAGATCAAAATGTCCAGGAAATAAAAGGACAAAATATTTACCGCCAAAGTCAGAAGCGACCAATAAAAAGATGTTTATTGCTGACGTAATCCATAAAGACAATTCGACTAACTAAAAAACGTTGAAAAGGTCAACTTCATTATACCTTATAATTAAGCTATTTTTAAATCAAAACAATCCAAATCATTTTAAAATCTTTCAATGCATGACAAAGTTACAGTCTAGATGTGAATGTGTACCTTTAAACTTTTCTTGTGAGAATACATTCAAACTATAAGTGTGACAATAGAGGTAGGGACTTGGATCTTGGACACGACACAATCTTGATGTGGTAGATAAATATGCTAGGTTATTTTAAAATCCTTCCATGCATGACAAAGTTACAGTCTGGTCACAAATGTGTGTACCTTTAAACTCAAATTGTAAGACCGTAAAAACCTTAAAACTGCGTGACCGAGACCTATGAGGGAAGGACTTTGGTCCTAGACGTGTACGTCATATCACCATGATTCTGGCATAAGAAGCTCAGCTTATCATCCTCGTTTCGGCCTGGAAACAACATTTACATGATGATGTGGTAGACATTTGTGCCAAGTTACAGTCCAGACATGATTGTTGTGTTAGTTGTATACTTTCGACCTGTGTGACCTTGACCTTTTTAGATAGTGACATGGGCCTGCAAGACGTGTAACATCTTCTTGATGTGGTAGACATTCATGCAAAGTTATTTTAAAATCCCTCAAGGCATCACAAAGTTAGTCTGGACACCAATGTTGTGTAAGTGGGGGAGCATGGGGGGAGGTGGGGAGCATTGGGGAAGGGGGCATGTAGACTGTTTCAAACTTGTATTCATTTCGAAACAGTATAGAACATATTGTTATATGCAGACATTATAGGGTATACTGTACTTGCAAGAAGGGCAGACAATATAAAGATATATAGTGAAAATGAATATTGCACACTTGTATTTATTTTGTTAACAGTATAGAACATATTGTAAAATGCAGACAATAAAGAGTTTATAGTATTTGAGAGAAACGCAGACAATATAGATATATAGTGAAAATGAATGTTGCAGATTTGTATTTATCAAACAAAAATATGTTCTGTTCTTTTCTGTCCTTTTATTTGTACTTTATTATCCAGATTAGACTTCTGTTATTTATTAATTTAAACAAAACTTGTATTAATATTTTACCTAAATTTACATTCTATCATGTCCTTTCTTATATCACTATTTATTTATTTATCGTTGATTGATATTATCATACAAAAAATACATAAATATACACAATAATAATAAACTTCTAATTTATTAACCCTTTACCTCATGAACATATTGTGAAAGATGACCGTTTTCATTGAAAAGCCTCTTGTTACAAGTTCAAACTGCTACGAAGCTTTGAAAAATGCTTCGATACTGATGAAACTTAGCACAAATATTGACTGGACCATAGCCTCTGTAAAAGCATGCCCGATCTTAAATTTTTTGTTACCACAGCAACAGGGGACGTCTCGAAATTGCCAAAAATCACTATTTTGCATTTTCCCCCATCAAAACTGAATTCAAAGTGCTGCAACTTCTCAATGGATTGTGATAAAGTAAAAGGCTTTTCAGCGTTGGTTACGAGGGTTGTCCAAAAAATAGAAAACCGAAAGAGCTAGAGCTTAAATATTTGGCAAGAAACATCATCTAGTCAGTGTCTGCCAAGTTTGTACAAATAAATGCCCTGGGGTCAAAATTGGCCCCTCCCCGGGGGCGGTCATTGATTTTCCTTATTTGTATATAGTAAGAACTTAAAAAATCTTCTTTTAAAAAAAACCTAAATAGCTAGAGCTTAGATACTAAGCATGAAATATTTTCTAGTGGGTGTCTACCAAGTTTGTTCAAATAAAAGCTCTGAACATATTCTTATTGGTGTCTACCAAGTTTGTTCAAGTAAGGGCCCTTGAATTAAAATTGGTCCCGCCCCGGGGTCATTGATTTTCCTTGTATGTTTAAAGTAAAAACTTAAAAAATCTTTTAACCCCCCCCCCCCCAAAGAGCTAGAGCTTAGATACTAAGCATGAAACATTTTCTAGTGGGTGCCTTCCAAGTTTGTTCAAATAAAAGCTCTGGGGTCAAAATTGGCCCCGCCCCAGGGGGTAATTGTTTTTCCCTTTATGTAAATAGTAAAAACTATTCTTTTAAAATATTCTTTTAAAAATCCCAAAAGAGCTAGAGTTAATATATTTAGCATGAAACATATTCTTATTGGTGTCTACCGAGTTTGTTCAAGTAAGCGCCCTTGTATTAAAATTGGTCATGCCCCGGGAGGTCATTGATTTTCCTTGTATGTGCATAGTAAAAACTTAAAAAATCTTTTTAAACACCCAAAGAGCTAGGGTTTAGATACTATGCGTGAAATATCTTCTAGTGAGTGTCTACCAAGTTTGTTCAAATAAAAGCCCTGGGGTAAAAATTGGCCCCGCCCCAGGCGGTCATTCTTTTTACCCTATATGTATATAGGGCTTATAAATTTATCATGAAACATCTTATAATGGGTGTCTACCAAGTTTGTTCAAATAAAACCCCTGGTTTAAAATTGGCTTTGGCCCAGGGACTTATATACAGGTGAGCGATTTCAGGGCCATCATGGCCCTCTTGTTTACCAAATGGCATGTTTGTTTAGGTCACATCAACTTTATTAAGGGCCATACGGCAACTTTCAATGAATTATTTAAGGTATTGTTTGATTTTATAAACCTGGCAATTCCATACTGATTATACGGTCAATGCACAGAATATATTAATATTCGATAAATGTTCGGTAAATTTCGTGAGATCTTGTTCCTATGAATTTGTTACACTGGCCGTTATAGCGAAATAAGATCGAGACAACGTATGTCCAGTTTGTTTTCTTATTCATAACTATTTTCAACATTTTTGAAGTTATGGTTATCCTTTCTGTTTTTGATATGTTTCAGATATATTCAAATTCCATTCGGATTAAAATCAATAAATGTCATTTCAGTGCCGTACAATACAATACAAAAAGTGACAAATCAATGTTTATTCTGCAGCCATATTCGTATTTAAAATATCAAAAACGTCATTTTTTTATTATTTTAAATGAAATTGAATTATTCCTAAATTGGGAAGGATCATTTATTCCTGCTATTTTTTCTACCCAAGTATCATTCAAATGATCTTTGTCAAAATGAAGAAATGAAGCTGTGTCTGAGCCTAATATTTTCAAATGGATTTTTGAGTTATTGGGCATTTCGTTGATAAGATTTACTATATATACTCTCTGGTAATAGAAGAAGTGATATCCCTCTGTATTTGTATCCCATATGATTACTGCTTTGAAGGGTATGCAGTTTTCAAACTGTATACCTGAAATGATGTCAATCGGAAATTATTGGACAATTCAATACCTTCGAACCAAGATGTACTAATGATTACAATACTCATACGATGAGGAAAAACATAACATAAAATTAAAGTTATAAAATACTATTAAAAATATTTAAGATTTAATGAAGATAATTCATAAGATAAAGATAATTTATAAGAGGCAAAAGCACCACAATAAATATAATTGGACGATGCAAACTGATAGTTTCAATACATCTCTATTTACATAAAAATACTAAAATAAGTAACAATGCAACAATAAATTCAAGAATATAATTATGTTTGCTTTGATTGTTTGTGATTTTGTAAGACCCATCTACATATCCTACGGTAATGATATGTCATCGACCAAGGTTAAAGAAGATATATTCGGTGCTGAAAAGAACATTTTTTCATTTTGTAGAAGAGTATTCATTGCCTTACATATGGAAATGCATAAGACAAAATCAGCTGAAAACTGTTTATAACAACAGCTGAAAAATGCACAGGGAAACAGCTGGAAATTTCCATGCAAAATCTAAAACCGGTCAGTCAAGAATGTGAAGTGTCTCCTTACACGCTTGTCACTTTATATCAAAGGTTCGTGGTTAAAAGTGGATCTTTTGTCATATCATATATCCTCATATCAATTTTTGCAAAGTTATTCCCTTTGCGACATATATTTTTGTTTTATGATCACACTATAGCTAAATCCATAATGCACATGTTAATTATATCTTCCCGCCACTCTTCTAGACACATGAATTAATGATATAATTTTTTGTTTTAACACGAAGCGCTTATATGAAACGGCAGGACGTGAAAATGGTTGCGCACTTTTTTCAAGCGAGTGAATTGGTTGCAAACTGAACAAAATGGCTACCGAGTCATAAAATAATCTATAACGCGCGAATTTACTCCAGGTTAGTGGGTTTGTATGCTATTTTTAAACTATTGAATGCCGTTTAGGCAAAGTTTATGACAAACAAGATTTAAGGTTTCGGCTTCCTAGCTTTTGATTTGAAGATATAAACTGGTCATGTCATGTTCCTCAATATCAACATGAATATCAAATCTGTTTTTCCCAAGTTCAGACGTATTTCTCAAAAATACATTAAAACTTGAGCAATAGATAAGACAGATGATATGATTTATGTTATACAAAAAAAACAAATTATCGTTTGTTTTAATAATTAGAACAAACAATTCTAGAAGCCACTAGGACTTTGGAAAACATGGAATTTTGAAAGGCTGTCTTACGAATGCTGGGTTGTTTACTTATCCTTTGCAGGCGACTTTCATTGCTTTTACAAATTGTTTTACTGTAATTGCTCGTAGGATACTTAAATTTACCCAAATGCCACCAAGAGCAGTTTTCAGTTTCCAGACTGTAAAAATGAAATACAAAAAAATAGAGACGATGTTTGGTGATTGGTAAACTGAATGAATTGAAGTATTTTTTTTTAATTATTACTTTTGAAATCTAAGTTATTATCAAGGTCAGCTTTGGTTTACCCTTAATAGCCCTGACAATGTTGGAATTATCAGCAAAAATAAAATTGAGGTACCTCATGGGGAAAACCTTCAAAGTAGTCTGTTTAATTAAATTTTGGTAATTTTCACTGTGAAATTATCAACTATGAATTTCACGGATAAACCAGTAATGAACTCAAAAGCAAAAAATAAGAAGTATTAATTATTACATGTATAACATCCTTTACTTTTTCACATATTTTCACACATAAATGAAAAACAACATCATAATTTACTAAGATTTCTAGTATCTATTGACTTGATTCCATTTTCAACATTCCTTATGATAAAGACAGGATTGATATATTTTCAATATATGTGGGGTTTCTTAACATTACCACACATGTATATACAGATTTTTATTGCAACTGGGAAGTTTTGTATACAAGAATTACAAACATTCAGAATTGTTTTGACATAAATGTAATATATAAATGTTTACTTTGTAGGCCACAGATGTAAATCTGGAATAAAATGACGTATTCGTTAAAGCATACAAAACCCACAAAAATGTGTTAAACTAAAAAGGTGCAAACTTTTTGTCTGATTTACAAATGTTTGTCCACTTACAAATTGTATTGTCACTTACAATACACCGTTACTTATTTTTGAAAGATATGTGTTGCATTTAAAACTCCTTTGACACCAATGTGTAATGGAATCTAAATTTTGCAGGAATAAGCATTTATTAAATAAATGATGTTTATGATTACTGATGCATTCATTTCAGATTTTGGATAATACTTTATTATATTTTTGTAAGTTTTCAATTTTCAGTAGATGTAATGTTGTTAATTATGGATAAGTGTTCCACGAAACGAGTTGTACCAAACTTCACTATTGTGCAGTTTAGTACCCGAATGAATAAGTTTCATCCATACACCATCTCCTGACTCTAGCACAGAAATTGCAGTTGTTGTAAAAAAATTACTTGATTTGCCAAACCAGCCTCGCTTCAGTGGAGTTCCATTCATAGTGATCTCATAATGAAGATAATAGCTTTCGGTCGTGCATAATTGGATTGTAAAAAGGTATGTGCCATTTATAGGCGCAGTAAAAATGCCAGTTTGGTTGTCATACCCATTTCCAAAGTTGAACAAGTTAGTTTTGAATATGAAATTCTGTCCGACAGTTGGAGCAATATTGATGACATCTTTAGCATGAAACGCTACCGTCTGAGTACGGGAGGAGTCTAAAATGTAAAATATGAAAAAAATGTGGGTATTATAACATTTAGAATTAAAATTATGTGTTTGTAATATGTTTTTGCATTCATAAGTGTATAAAACTTAACGTACACATAATGTATCTTACCAAAAACTGATTTTTAATTAGGTCTGTTCACACTTTCCTGACTTTTCTGTAAATTACTTTTTCTTATATTATGTATTGTTGGTTTTTAATGATTTCAATTTCATTAATTAAAAAGATTTAAGATAGATGGAGATTAATTTTCATACAAACATCAAATTACCCTGCTTAAAAATATTTTAAGAAAGCTTCTTTCTTTAATGAAGGGTTCTTATTAAGTAGCGCCTGAATTAGATTTACTTTGTAATGATGTTTGAAAATTGATAACTGATCAAGCCGGTGCTGCTAGAGGACATGAGGGATACTGCACTTTTTCGTTATCCCTTATGCACAGACTCAAATTTGAACCCAAATTTGCAGTTTTCATGTACTTTTGCTGTTTTAATGCTTCCGAGGAGTCACTTTTATATTTACATTTATAATGAAAATATCATTGAAGTTTACCATCTGAGATATAACCATGAAATTCATTTTAGTTCAGCCGTCAAGAGCATATTCTCATTCCGCAATTATTGAAATTAATTTATTTAAATCTCATAAAGCAAACGAAATTGTCAATCGAGCCTGTCATTCACATGTATTGCATGTTTATTTCTGTTCAAAGAATAAATTATTTTAATCGGAATAGTAAAAATAATGGGAAATATTATAGTGGCTATTCCATCTAGTGTCACACATGTTTTACAATTTGCAAAATTAGAGATTGTCATTAGCTTATTTTTAGTTTTTATCTTGACCCTTTTGTCATTGCATTATCTTAAATAGATATATCAGTAAAATTGTCATACCTGTCAAATGTTGCTTTCCCTGTTTCTTTGATGTGGTGATTTCGTTGTTCATCTTTTGCACAACATTTTCAAACTTCAACAGTTTCTGAAGGATGGCTTCTTCATAGGAACATTCCGATAACGCGAAACAAGCGAGAAATATAACAAATACGAACATTTTAGTTAACAATGCTTTCAGTTGATCAACGATTTTTACATCCAACCCGAAATTCAGCTAGTTGCGGTATGCACCACTATATCTTGTAAAGAAAACAAAATATAACAAGGAAAATAAATAAATTTAACATGAGACAAATGATAACGATCAAAAAGAAAGTAACACACTTAAGTACTAAAAATCAAAGGCCAAAAACATTTATAGTATTTTTTTGTTGTTGCTGTTTAAATTTTTTGAAAATAATAACATTCCCTCAAAAGTATAACTTTCATCGACGGGTAAATTACACTCTTCATTTTTACTTAGGACTTGCTAATAAATTGTGTTTAAGAAAATTTATTTACTAGTAGTTAGATGTCTGTTTCGATATGACATTTTAGTCCAGATTTACATCTTTGGCCTATAAAGTAAACATTTATATATTACATTTATGTCAAAACAATTACGAATGTTTGAAATTCTTGTATACAAAACTTCCCGGTTGCAATAAAAATCTGTATATATGCTAATGTTATCCATAGCAACCACTCTTTAGTGACTTGAAGCCACCTATTTTTCACATATTCTGTATGCATTAATTATAATAGTGAGTAGTGAAATTTATTACGAACGTTAATGAATTTAGCATTACATTTAAATACCCTTTCTTGAAATTTAGAAGGTTTTTCGTCGGGCGGTTATTTCGCTGCAGCGCTTTTAAGTAATAGCTTTAAAGCAGCGCATGGTACCAATGAATGACATTGAGTTGCGTGTGATTATCAAATTTTGTGTTGTACTGAAACCTTTTTACCAGTAAGATACTGAAACAAATATCTAAAAATTCAGATACATCAATAGCTTGTTTAACCTGTGATTATATTAATGTTAACAATAGGCAAATGCATTCGGAGATTGGGGAAAAAACACAAATTGTCAACAAACAAAACTACAAGGGAGCTTTGGGTTCGGACTGTAAGACTAAACATATTTGTTATTAATCGTAACACATGCTCCTAAGATTGGATTTCAAGGACAGTCTTTTATACCACATGCTATCACACACTTCTTTTTTATCTTTAATGCCAACTTATACATGTACAATGTAATATTTGAAACTTAAACTATTTTACACAAAGATTATTTTTTTCAATTTAGACTACCGTTAACATAAAACTATTATTCAGCGAACGAAAGCAATCGGGTGACTACACACTCCTTTTTACTATGAAATACGACCCATACACGTTAGAAACATCAAGTTTTATTCATATGTATTCCTTACGCTTCTATTTTCTACACATTTACGGTTTATATAATTTGCTAACCATAATATACAAGACTATTTTACAAATATTTCACATACCGGATAAAATAAATATATGACACAAAAACCACGCACAAAAACAATCAAACAAAACATACTAAAAGATTTGTAACAAAGACAAATATATAACTTAGAAACTTTATCTTTATATTGAACTATGACTTCTGATAAATCTTGTACTTTATAACACAAGGAACACATGCGTTTTTAAAGACAAACAGATCTAAATGTATCAACATGTGATTAAACGGAAGTAGCACACATTCCTTAAAAACGACTCAACAGACGGTAGGATTTTGAAGTACAACACCAATTTAAACTAAGATGTACAAGTAAATCTTAATATGTGAAGGCTATTATTTCTTAAATTCGTAAAGTTAATACTAGAATAAATAATGTAAGAGATAGGACATGTTCTATTTTGAAAACCTTGTCGAACAGACATCCCGCATTCACAAGTAACAGATTGCCAAATTATCTCCTTATAATGGGTGTGATGAATGAAATTCCAGAACAGTTAGGGCTAAGGGTAAAGATAGTAGTAACATGGGGTAAAAATGATGTTGAAAAACTCTTCAGGAGACCCAAAGTTGTGGCATGTTCGAATCCCAAATTATTCCGAAAATGATTATGTCAGGGTATTGAATCAGGGGAGATTCAGAGTTTGTAGCTCAGTCAGTAGAGCTGCAGTACGCTATTCCGAGGGTCCCAGATTTGAGATTCGGTCAGGCTGCACATAAAAAGATAATAATATTTTTTAAAATGGAAGTGTTTAAATCATTACTCATGGAGAGACAAAAAAAGAGAGTAAAGTATATAAGGGATCTACTGAAACAATGTTTAGGGAAATTTCAGATGATTCCTTCAATGCAGAATTACGGTCCGAAAACAAGTGTTGTATTGCTTTGAAAATTGTACATCTTCTCTAATTAGTGTTGTACAACTAAATCCTACCGTCTGCTGAGGCCTTTAGTGTTTGAAATTATTTTTTGTCCAATAGAAGTACAATATTTCAAATGAATCTTAACACTTTTACTTTTGTAAATCGGCTTAATTGAATCAGTCTTATAAACATACAGTTTTATTAAAACAAATAATTTTAAACAAGTGCTGCGCCGTTTTCGTTCTTGACAAATTTGATTTTGTAAATAATTACTAATTAACATTTACCTATTCCTGATGCTCCTTACAGAAAAACTTTCTCTTCATAAACAGACACAAAAATTTGTACCAAAAGTACTTGGTATTTAGCTAAAAATGTGCAAGGACTTCTTGTAAATTTTGATTTAAAACTCTATATAACACAAAGAACACTGCATCCTAAAGAATAACACGAATAGATGTAGTAATTTGTGAGTAAACAAAAAGTGTGTGTCTTATTCAGGAAACAAATATTATTGTGATGGAAGGTGGGGTTTGTGAGTAAAGAGAGTGAGAAATTAAAAACATATTGTCTGTACTTCAGAAGATTATTCTAAAAATCGGTTAAAAGCAGAATATATATTGTGAAAACATAGTACCTTTTTAATAACAAAATAAATTGTTAAAGGCACATTATGCCTCAGAAATCCATACTTTTTAATTTTTTAGAACAGTTTATTTTACTATCAATATTAATAATGTTTAAATTATGGATAATGAGTATGTTAGATGTTTTACATTTGTAAATAGTAGCGTTCAGTATAGTTCAGGTATATAACAAATCAGTATTCTTTAGGAAACTGTAACAAAATAACGAAAACAAACAATTTTCGAGAAATATATATGATAGCATTTCTGAGGCATAATGGGGCTTTTAAGTCCAATGTATAAAAATCGCATTACACATATTAAGCGTTGTTTGTTAATTTTTAACATTCTTATGTTAACATTTACTGTTTAATGTTTTATTATATCATTTAATCTCTTCTTTTATCATCTTTTCTTTTCAAAATATATGTAACACGGAAATTAAAACATAGAAGTACGAATGACAAAATGACAAAAATGAGAATTGTATTGATTCGTCCGGAGAAACTATGATAAACATTTCTATCACTATCTGTAGATTCAGGCTGTTTTTCTTTTTTTGTCTGTATTCCGTAATCTGAAATAAAAAACGGAAAATAAAAATTAATCACTAGAGGTTTTAATTTACCGTGCTTATGGATGCCAGTATCCGAACCTCGGTTTCTAGCAATGGCGGACAAACAACTCAACAAAAGGGCAAGAGATAATTTTTAATCACCAGCACACGTGTTCATAAGAAAGTCCTCATGAAACTTACAATATTAATTCGTATTATGGTATGGTTCAAAGTCAAAATAATGTGTATGCACTAAATGAGAGGCTGATTGAGGTAAACAGCTGAAATATAAAAAAGTTAATTGCTTGTAGAAATTAACGGAAGGAAAACAACATCAATAAGTAATAAACCTCATTAATTGCAGTGAATATATCGCACAATCTAGAATCAAAAGATTGAAGAAAAAAACTAAAGAATTTCAACAAACGATTGTTTAAATATTCTCTCTATTTTAGTTCTTATTTAATTACTTGTGGAGAGAATTATAATAAACTTTGAGCTTCCAGTTCAATTCACATTATCATGATTTTTGTATAAATTTTGTTTTGATGTGTAATAGTGTAACTTGATAAAATAAATATGTTTTAACCAAATTACATCAGTATTAGATCTACATTTACCAAAAAGAATTTAATTCGAAGTAGGACGAAACAAAATTAACGTTGTACATACAGGGGCATTCTTTCTTGCAGAATTCAGAGGGAATACTAGTACATATATACGAACATCTGTAGCATTGAAACCCATTCCAATACATGTCTGTGTCACACATCAGTAATGAATCTGTAAGTAAACATCAATTATAAACATTTTTGTCAATTTAAATATAAGACAAAAATAAAATAAAAATGAATAAAACGAAACAATTAAACAAAAAACTATCAAAGTATTGTAAGCAGTACTGAAGACCCATAAACAAGAAGTATGTCAGCAGCATTATGAAGGGTCATGGCCATTCAGTTAAGGCATTGTGGAAGACATGAATGAACTTTTAAGTTCTTACATAAATGTTCAGGGGTTGTCTGTCCCTACCTAACAAGGAGGAAATTATGTTTATACAACAATCAAAATATCAATCTTCCTCAGGATGAATATGTATGACAATGTTTTAGCTTTGCTCTGTTTTTAGTAAATTTGTATGAAAAGTTCCAAGCACTTTAAAAGTGATCTCAAGATACAGTGTTAAAGGACTAACTGACAGAACAGACAAGACTGACAGACAGGAGGCAAAACTTTACACATACCAGGTAGTCACTAGTATATAACATTTTAAAGCTAAAATTTTAGTTCAGAAAGGAGATTACCCTTGAAATAAAGATGCTAGACTTACATGTATGAGACCAGTCGTACATGATCTGAGAGATGGCAAAGAACACTTGACTTGAATCTAAATTAGATACCATTTATAGTAACAAAGAAGACAAGTACTAAAATACGTATAACAATATTTTAAATATAATTCAAAATAATGTTCAAAATGGACGTATAATTCTGGAATCTCAGGCATTAGACTGAAGTTAAAAGTAAATCACTATAGAAATATTGAAGTTATAGACAAAAAGTAGCATTTAGGAGGCCGGAGATAATCCTGGAAATATTGACGCTATACATTATTTATACACCTTGTGACATTATTATGATATGAGAGTCTGAGGGGGATAACTCTGATAATATTGATGCTAGAGTTGTAAATTCTGTCACATATGACGCGGTTGATGTTAAGAAAACTATATTTTGAAGTTTTAAAATAAGAAAAATAGAAAGGGGAAGGAGTTAAAAAACATTACATTTTCATGCACATTCTTAGCTAAAGCGAAGATAGTTCTAGGAAAATCAATTCTAGAGTAATGAACCTTGTTGCATGCGATGTGGCTGATGATCAGGAACATATATTTGAAGTTGAAATTAAATACTAAATAGTTTAACAAATAAAGAAATTATTGTAAATCAATTTACTGCACAAAAACTTTATCAGTAATCTGGACACGGTTGCCGTCGCTGGGTGAGTAGGACAGATACTCCGTATCTTAATCTTAAGGACATAGATAATGCATACCTGATCTGTATAGTCTTTGACACATGTATCAATAAATGTAGCTAAAGATAAACATTAATGTCGAGTCATTTAACTTGTTTCTAGAATAGCTTTCTTTTTCAATAGCAGCTTTTAAATGTTTTACAAATTCAGTGCTAAACAAAATAAATGTTCGCCTTATTTTCAAATCAATATTACCTGTACATAAGATATCTACGAAAGGTCCCAAGGAGCCATGTATATCGTCGTTGAGTTTTATCAAATGATCCTTGTTTGTAGAAAGTCTTGTCCAAACAGCAGATGGATCAGTATCCCCAGAAAACGCCACAAACGTTTTTTGTTTTTGTAGCATCTTAATAACTTGTTCCTCTATTTTAGAACATTCATTCACGACAAAGAAATATTCTACAGCCATACTCGTATTTAAAATATCAAAAACGTCATTTTTGATTATTTCAAATGATATTGAAGTATTTCTAAATCGTGCAGGATCATTTATTCCTGCTATTTTTTCTACCCAAGTATCATTTAAATGATCTTTGTCAAAATGAAGGAATGAAGTTGTATCTGAGCCGAATATTTTCAAATAGATTTTTGAGTTATCAGGCATTTCGTTGATAAGTTTTACAATAAATACTCTCTGGTAATAGAAGAAGCGATATCCCTCTGTATATGTATCCCATATGATTACTGCTTTGTAGGGTAAGCAGTTTCCAGACTGTATACCTGAAATGAACGGAAACTAGAAGACAATTCAATACCTTTATTTTGGCCCAAAAGGTGCGATATACTTATGATTATAGTACAGTTCTCATACACATCATATAAGTGAAGTAATACAAAATTACAAAAAATATTTAACATTAGATAAAGATGATTTATAAAAAAAGTGTAATTGTACGGTGCAAATCGATACATTTTATATACATAAAAAATAAGTTAGTAATTATGCATTGATTAATTAATAATATAATTATTATGTTTGCTTTGTATGTTTGTGACTTTGTAAGAGCAATCTACAAATCCTACCGAAATAAAATGAAGAAAATATAATCGACCCAGGTTAGAGGAGATTCGTTTAGTGCTTTAGAAGACTCTATAGAGTTACTAAGTCTTGGCCACGACATAATTAATCGGTGCGCACGAGATACTATGTCGTGGCCACGAGTTTCTAAGTAACATATATATAGTATAAGCTGATTGGTTAATTATCTGTTGCGTACGACTTATAATTAATTATCTCGTTTCCACGACTACTTAGTAACTCTTGGCCACGACATAGTATCTCGTGCGTGCGACTTAATTATCTCGTGGGCACGACTGAGTAATACGTGGCCACGACATAGTATCTCGTGTGCAGCACTTATGTATCTCGTGGCCAAGACTTATAGTAACTCGTGACCACGACATAATATTTTGTGTGCACGACTTAATTATCTCATGGCCGCGACTTAGTTACTTGTGGCCACGACATAGTATCTCGTACGAACCAATTAAGTATCTCGTGGCCACGACTTAGTAACTCGTTGCCACGACTTAGTAACTCGTTGCCATCATTTAGTATCTCGTGCGCACGAGATGAATAAAACGCAGAAATGTCACCTTTGTTCCGCTGTACATATACAGACTTATTTTCTATGATCAAAATGTTAACATAATTCCGACAACTTCAAGGATAGTCATCATATTCAATATAACTATAAACCAATATAATTGTTTATTCTGTATTTATTCTTCCTCAGTCACAAAAGTATCAATAGTTACCTCTATTTTCACTGTTTACTTGTTCCACCATAATGAAAACCCATGTAATCATCCAGTTTAGTTTCATTTTTTTTATTTCATAAATCATCTAAACAATCACAAAGAGTTTTTGTATTTGTTTATAATTAATCTAATGGTTAACGTTCTAAACAGATCATACAAATGTATTATCTGCACTGCGAATTTCTATATTATACTGATAGTGATTAATGATTATAAATATAGCGCCACAAAATTAAAGTCTGATATTTCTAACGGATACTTTAAAGCTGCCCGCCTCCAGACGGGTTAACAATTTTACACTTAACCAAACTTATATACTAAGTTTATACTATATATCAGGCATCAAGAATACTAAAACATGTCGATATTCTTAATCAATGTGTCGTGTTTTATAGCGAATAATATTACGACTGACTTCTATAAAAACATCTTTTCTAGCCCCATTACCATAGAACTAAATATAGATATATCTGTGCCATTACTTACGTGTCAAATCTATTTGTATGTTTTGGTATAATACATAGATCTACATATAAATTTTGAGACATATATGTTCTAGATTGAATTACCTTAGACTGTAAGAATTACTATGTTTTAAATTAAGTCTTTTGAATTATTTTCATTAAATGTTTTGTCTTGATTTTTTAACATTTTTAACACTAAACATAGTAAAATTCTGGTGAATAGCGGCTTTAAAGATTTAAAGCCCCACCTTTACATTTGTTTGTTGATTGATAAAATTGATAGCTGCGTTGGTATTCAGTGTAATTTGACATCCAACCCGAAATTCAGCTAGTTGCGGTATGGACATTTATCTCGTAAAGAAAACAAAATATAACAAGGAAAATAAATCAATTTAACATGAGACAAATGATAACGATTAAAAAGGAAGTAACACACATACAGTTCATATTAAGAACTAGAAATCAAAGGCTAAAAACAGTTCATAGTAATTTTTGTTGTTGCTGTTGTTGTTTTGTTTCGAATTTTAATTTATTGAAAATAATAACATTCTCTCAAAAGTATAACTTTCATCGACGGGTAAATTACCCGCTTCATTTTTACTTAGAACTTGCTAAAAAATTGCGTTTATACTAGTAGTTAGTTGTCTGTTTCGATATTGTTTGACATAAAAATAAAAACATCACGCAATAACTGCTACATAAAAAATCTTTCTTGTCATACAAAAGTGATATAAAATCCATTCATATTATATGGGGTTTTTCTTTTTCTACATTAGCTGATAACAAATACTTTTTTTTCAATTTTATTATAATACTATCGTTATTCTATATCTGTATTTTGTAAAACATGTAAGTCTGACAACATTATCGGATTAAACTATACGCACGCAATATTCAATATGCGGTACCCCATTATAACAAATTAAATAAACGGGAAAATAAACTGTCTCTCTTAACATAGCTTTTTATATGCAGTTCTTCATAGAGAATTTTCAACAGCAGTGCTACAAATTTCAGTCTGTCTTGAAAAAATTTAAATAAAATAATGGAGCTTTTCAAAGAAATTTTTGTTTAAAGTTAAATTGGTTGCATATGTCTCGCAAAATTTGCATTAATCTGATATTCGAGCTTTGAAATGAAAACAAACGTGGATTGGAAAAGATAATAAATATGCAATAGATAATATTAAGTACACGTATATCAAGGACAAAAGTTGTTGTTTTTTAGAATCTCTTAACTTGGCAAATATAAACAAACAATAAAAAACAAATAAAGAAGCAGACTAACTTTTGAGCTTTATAAAATGTTAGTGTGAATCCTTCTGGGTCATGAATACATTCCAAAATATAGCAAAAACAATGAGAATGAACACATAATGTTTTATTAAAATGAAAGTGTCATTGTTTCAAATTGTTTCAAATTCATTACCAGAAACTTTGTAGTATGATAACATCTACATGTAGTATTGTTATACAACATATTTAAACTGGCTTTTGCTTTTGGAATAACATACCATGCGACATAGTTCTTCTGAATAACAGTTCCGCCACAAGTAATAAACATCCTCAGGGTGAAACTTAAACCAGCCAGATTAGTAAAAATCTGATTGTCGATCCGAGAGTTACATACTGCACTGGTATTAAGCATTTTGATTACCTCGATTTGATAAAATGAAAGCTGTTAACATGCAACTTAGATAAATTGCAAACTGTATTTATAAATGTATAACTTCAAATTTGTGACATGTAGAAATGTAAACGATAGAACGTACACAATACGTTTAATGCTGTGCATCATGACGTTGAGAATGTAACTGCATCAACTTGACACACTCAGGTTTACAACACCACACTTTCCTTTTACATTCTAACGCGATTAACATTTGTAAACGATTTTGCAACTTCCATATATAGAATTATCACGGAAATAAGCGAAAATTAATAGGCGAAGCCAATTTCACGAAAGCAGAATATAAAGAGAGGTAACTCTTGCTGGTACAAAAATATTTCAAATTATATAGAAACTGTTACATCAATCTTGACTTTGAACATCATCTGATTTTGTTAAAACGTATTCTAGTACAGGATATTCAAGTAATGCAAAATTAGTTAAGATATAATGTAAAAATGTAACAACGTATATACTGATAATGAGCATAATAATATGCAAAAACTAAAGTTGGTGAAATAACATAAGGAAATGTTTCCCAAATATAATGACACACACCACTATTCATTGAAATTAAAGATAGGGTTTTGTGAGCCACGGCAATTCTCTAAAGCACATCTTTTTTTTTACCTTCAGCAAATAATACTAGAATGCGATACATGGAAGGCACTTTTGGCATCACAAATAAAGAGAACTGAACAATAAGCCTGTGCCTTCTTTCTTTAAAGGACTATGTCGGGTGATAGAAAAACTCCTATTTTTGACCAAGTGTATAACCACGAAACAATGCAAAGTTTACTATCGATAATTCCGTTGTATAACCAAAACTTGTGAAGTTGTCCCATTTTAATATTGAAATAAATATTCAGTGTATCCTGGCAACTCTGTTTACCTCCAATGGGAAGTATTTTGAGTCAAAGGATGTGATTTAGCCTTTTATTGTCTTTTAAGGTCTTTTTATGCATTGTGCTGAATCAATAGCACCTCTAAAATATGTGTATACATGCTGTCATTAGCTGTTACCTAGATTTGTTGTCTAGATTTGCTGTCTATATGATCAAAAACAGAGAACTCCTTTTATTTACATGAAATACTACACAGAATATTTATTAAGTCTTGTAAGTGATGGCTTTCTAAGAGATAAAATAAACAAGGTATACATAAATTGATAATCAACATACATACATTTGGACATTTAATTTTTACTTATTGAAAAACAATATGGGGAAAATGGGAAAATATATGGTAAAAATAAAAAGTTATGTACGAAAGGATACATACAACTTTGGTTATAATTTTACTATTGTTAAAAGTTTTTTTTCTTGTTAAGTCGTACGCTAGAATTAAGGTTACTAATATAATAGTACTACTAGGAAAGACAACAGCCAGAATTTGGTCTGTATTAGTAATTACTCGTATCTTTATCAGATGTTGATTTGAAATTTTGAAAGTGGTAAGGTAGCAGCTTAACTGTAAATGTTACTCATTCCTATGCAAATTGGAATCCAATCAGTAAAATTTATTTGTCGTTGAATATAGTCTTTTCAATCGTTTTCACTTCCTTGCAAAATATTTAACCTCAGACAGTATGTAACCTGGTGTTTTTTTGGTGTTTTTTTAAGTTTCTTTTTCCAGGAAATGTGGTGTCTACAACGTTTTAAAACTTATATGCCTATATTCCTTAAAAGTCCACTGATGTTGATTGTAGGCAATCATGCAAGTGAATTATGTTTAGTAACTAAACACCTAAAAGGTATGATAAACGGAAACTACGCCGCTTCTTGTCGCCGACGGTAAATACCGAAAATGAGCGGAAAATACGTTTATTTACGATGATTTAGTAGGCGGGGAAATGGGCGGAGCTTATTTTATCTCCTATTGAAAAATGTGTAAAGCTGGGTTATGCTGATCTGAATCATGATGGTTCGACAGTGTAAAGCTAAGAATGTAACTTCTGTTTTGAGTATTCGAACACTTGGTATTGCTACTATCACTTAATGTTTTGTCGTTTAACAAAATGTATTTTGTTGAAATGCATGTTTACAATGTTAAATCGGCAAACTCAATCCAAGTATGCAACATTGGAGTTTACATACAAAGAAATACAATTGTATTTTTTCCATTAACAAACTGTTCAACTCAGATCAACAAGGCTGGATTTTTGGCAACGAATAGCCTCCATATTATATGCCCGTAAGTACTTTATCTGTAGGTTGATTAATGCTTGAATTATTGAGCGAAAACTGTTTCCAGTTTAAAGGTGATAGTAACCTTGATCTTTGACCTTGTGACCCCAAAATCAATAGGGGACTTCTACCCAATATGGACAATCATCCTATGAAGTTTGAATTCTGTGGACCAAATGGAACTTAAGTTATGCTGCGGAAACCATTTTCAGTTTTAGGGTTACAGTGACCTTGACCTTTGACTTTGTGACCCCAAAATCAATAGGGCTCTTCTACCTAATATGGACAATCATCCTATGAAGTTTGAAAACTGTGGGCCAAATGGAACATAAGTTATGCTCCGGAAATCATTTTCAGTTTTACGGTAATAGTGACCTTGACCATTGGCCTTGTGACCGGTCTTCTACCCAATATGGACAATCATCCCATGAAGTTTGAAAACTGTGGACCATATGGAACTTAAGTTATGCTGCGGAAAACATTTTCAGTTTTACGGTAATAGTGACCTTGACCTTTGACCTTTTGACCCCAAATTCAATAGGGTTTTTTTACCTAATATGGGCAATTATCCTATGAAGTTTGAAAACTGTGGGCCAAATGGAACTTAAGTTATATTCCGGAAACCATTTTCAGTTTTACGGTAATAGTGACCTTGACCTTTGACCTTGTGACCCCAAAAACAATAGGGGTCTTCTACCAAATATGGGCAATCATCCTATGAAGTTTGAATACTGTGGGCCAAATGGAACTTAAGTTATGCTCCGGAAACCAAATTGCTAACGGACGGACGGACGTACGGACGGACGGACGGACGCCAGGGGGTATAACATAATATGCCCGAAATTCTTTCGGGCATATAAAAAGTGGGGAAATATATTTAATATAAAAAAATGCTTTCACTGATGCCTACCTGGTAAGGAAGTAATTCCATTGAATACAAACAAGACTTACAAGACTTGTAAATGTTATGTGACATGACTGTACTGTGTTCTGTTTGTGTCACTACTGTAGTCAGTAACATAAGATGATAAAATTTATCAAAGTCTGTTATTATTATAATTGTAACAAATATACAAATAGTAACAAAAGAGACTAATATTATAATACAGTAATATAACAAACTCGTGCTGCCCCCTATCGGAAGTTATTGTATAATATGTAAAGTTTTTGTCGAATAGAGTGATGTATGTGTTTTTTCTTTGATCTTAATTTGGTATTTTTCCCCATGAACCAGTAAAATAACTACATAAACCAGTCGGTTAATGGGATTTTCTTAACTAAATTATGGACGGAATGAAGCTCATAGACCATTGGATGTTCGCCCGGATGGACGGACAGACGGACGGAGCCTATTTCTATATCCCCTTTTTTTCTTCTTAAAGGCGGGGGACAAAATACATAAATATACATGTTAACATTTGTTCAACTAACAAATTCGCAGTAAATATAAAAATACATGTAATAATAATAATAATGTTCACAATGCAAACATGAATTGTTGAAAAAGTTGTGGGTCCGAAGCATATAAATGCTTTGTTTTTAAGTATTCTAGCCCCACTTAAAAACCCAATCAACGATGAACTTGTTTTTTTTATTTAAAATTGAAATCTGACACCTGTTGATAGTGTCCTTAAATGAGTAAAGAAAGAGTTATTGTTCTTGTGCTCTGCACTTTCTCTCAATATACTTGACCATTGTATGAAATTGTTTTGAATTCCAACTAGTAGTTTTCAAGTTATGCTCTGGACAAGAAAAAAGCAATTGAAAAGTAACAAAGGGCAATAACTCTATACAAAGGACAATAACTCTATAATTACTCTGGACAGAGTTATAGTTCTTGTGCACTGCACTTCCTCTTATTGTGCTTGACCATTGTATGAAGTTGTTTTGAATTCCAACAAGAAGTTTTCAAGTTATGCTCTGGACAAGGAAAAGTATCAAAGGACAATTACTCTGTAATTAGTCAAGATAGAGTTATGGTTCTTATGCACTGCACTTTCTCTTAATGTGCTTGTTGACTGTATGAAGTTGTATTGAATTCCAACTGGAAGTTTTCAAGTTATGCTCCGGACAAGGAAAAGTAACAAAGGGCAATAACTTTGTAATTAGTCAAGATGGTGTTATGGTTCTTGTGCATTGCACTTCCTCTGAATGTGCTTGATCATTGTATGAAGTTGTATTGAATTCCAACAATCAGTCATTAAATTATGGTCCGGACAAAAAAAGCAATGGAAAATAACAAAGAGCAATAACTCTGTAATTAATTTAGTAAGAAATATGGTTCTTGTGCACTGCACTTCCTCTAAAAGACTTATTGTGTTTGATCATTGTATGAAGTTGTTTTGCATTCCAGCCAGTAGTTTTCAAGTTCTGTTCCGGACAAGGAAAAGTAACAAAGGGCAATTACTCTGTAATTAGTCTATATGGAGTTATAGTTCTTGTGCACTGCACTTCCTCTCAATGTGCTTGATCATTGTATGAAGTTATATTGAATTCCAACCGTTAGTCTTCAAGTTATGGTCCGGACAAAAGAAAAGCAATGGAAAAATTATAAAGGGCAATAAATCTGTAATTACTTTAGATAGAGTTATGGTTCTTGTGCACTGCACTTCTTCTTATTGTGCCTGACCATTGTATAAAGTTGTAATGAATTCCAAGCATTAGTCTTGAAGTTATGCTCCGGACAAGGAAAATGCAACGGACCGCTTGACCGACCCAATCTGATTTTTATAGGTGATGATGAAAGGCTTAAAATAGTTCACTCTATGCGACCTCATATCTAATAATAACTGAGCTTTGCCAATGACCTGGACTGTTAAGTAAAGAAATTTTGGCCAGATATACAATAATAAAAAGTGCTTCTTTTCAAATTTAACAGAATTGTAGCTATTATAATGTTTACTGTCATTTCTTTTTTTCGAATTCGCTTTTCACATAACAATAATTAGATTTATTCGGACATTCACAATGTTAAGGTCTTCTAGTTATTTATAGCTTTCGAATTCATGTACACATCAATACTATTTTCCGGTTCTCATTCACTTATATGACATGCTGCGAATCACCGAAGGGGAAACCAATATATGACTTTACATAATAGAAATTGAAAGGAGTTCGTGAATCCGAATTTATTTTTAGCTGTAAATCGAAGGGATTAATTGTTAAAAACCGGGCCCAGCGACAAAAAAGGTAAACACAAATAGCTCCGCGCCTGTAGGCGCGGAGCAATTATGTCCACTTAATTGATGAGTTCACGCTAGTACCATGGTGTATCATTACACTTAACAGTCACTAAATTCACACTGACCTAAAAATGATAATATTTGTAGTTTTCAGGACGTACTGCAGAAATATTTGCAATACTTCGTGTAGATATTCACTGTCTGCATTTTCAAACAGGGGTGATTGATGTTTAACAGGTGAGGTTTGTTTTGGTGTATGGGGCTGTAAGACAACTGGGGTTTTTGAGAATTGGCGTCTTGACCTCACCTGGTGTCAACATTTTATTGGCAGGGTCATTTGTACTATGAACTTTTGTGTTAAATGATTTAATTTCTAAAGGTGGTTGATGTAATGCAAAATTTGAACTGTTTTCAGTTTCAGAAAATGGTAGTTCATTTGATTTAAGTAGATGGTATCTATTTCGTCTATATATTGCACCATCTTTTGTTCTAACATCAAACGATCTGTCTTGAACTTCATGTATAACTTCTGCAGGTAACCAACATTTTCCTAACATTCTCCAATTTCTAGAGGTTTAAGGGATTTAGTTGACCTGTCATTATAATATTTTGACCTTTGTTTAGCATTAAATATGCTGTCTCTAATAACCTGTGAGTCAGGAACTTTGGGATTAAGTTGCTATGACATTAATGGCAATGTTGACCTTAACTGTCTGCTCATAAGCAGCTATGCTGGGGATTTTCCACAGGGTAATGGGACATTGCGATAATTATTCCAGTATTACAAGATAAGGATCTTTTACAGCTAAACAGAGTTTTGACAGTGATTTCTGCCAAACCATTGCCTGATGAATGACCTGGGGATGATGCAACATGAGAAAAATAATACAGTTTTGCGAAATGTAAGAAACTTTGGGCACTGTAACATGGGCCATTATCTGAGTATAATAATTCAAGTATTCCATGTCTCCTAAAAGATTTTCAATTTGTTAATGACTGTACAAAATTTTATACTTGAGATTTGACTAACTTCAAAGTACTTACTGTAAGCGTCAACTAATAACACATAATCTAAATTATTCCAATGAAAGAGATCTGTAGCACAAATTTGCCACGACCTATCAGGTATTTTATTTGGTCTCAAGGGTTCCTTTGGGGTTGAACACCTATGCTCTATACATATAGGGCATTCCAGGACTTTTTTCTTTATATCTGTGGCCAAGTTTGGCCTTTCGAGCTCTATTTAAGCATTTTTCTACACCCAAGTGTGCATCATGAACAATGTCAAGCATGAGTGATTTGAGCTCAATTGGAACTAGAATTTTAGTATTCTTTAAGATGAAACCATTTATAACTGATAGTTCATCTCTGAAATTCCAGAATTCCAGGATGCTTTGTGGCAAATCTGATCTATAATCAGGATAAGTGATGAAAGAATTTTCATTTGTGGGTCAGATTTGGTTGATAACCTAATTTGTTCCATTTTTTGGTCACACACTGGTAATTTTGAGTACATGTGTTTCTAGATTAGCCGATTCGGCAATTTCGGGGCATGAGTCTGATAAGAATTTCCATGACAAGTATCTGCTAGGGGTATATCTTTCCCGGGGATGAAAACTACATCAATATCGTACTGCTGAAAATGCAGTAATATGCGCTGCAGTCGCGGAGGTACTGAGTTCAAGCCTTTTTTCCATATAGCTTGCAGAGGTTTATGATCACTTTGACATTTTTTACTTTTAACGTAAATATACTGGAGAAATTTATTACATCCGAAAAGGATAGTGTACAATTCCTTGAAGATTTGGGCATAATTGACCTCTGTAGGTGTAAGTGTCTTAAATGGAAACCAACTGATTTACCCTCTTGCACGAGTATTGCAGCTAAACCATACTTTGACGAGTCGACTTGAAGAGTAATTTACTAATTTGGGTTAAAGTAAGAGAGTATTGGATCAGGGCTTTGTGTAATAATGCTTTTAACCTGTTGTAGGGCATTTTCCTTGGGTGCATTCCAGCTAAAATCTACATCTATAGATAGAAGCTGTCTCATGGGTGCAGTGCTCAATTTCTGAGAGTCTGGGTGCAAATCTCTGTAAGTATGTGACCATGCCTAGAACTGTTTGCAATTCCTGTTTAGAAGTTGAAGATAACTTATCTGCTGTAGCCTTGACCTTTGTAGGATCTATTTTGTAAACTTTGATCAGAAATAAAGTGGCCAAAGGAAGGTAACTCAGTTTTCCCTATTTACGTTTTGTCGAGATTGAGCTTGATGCCTGTTAATCGACATCTTCTCAAGATTCTGTCCAGATTTTTGTCATGTTCTGCCCTTTCTTTGCCGTAAATAACAATGTCATCGACAATTGTTCTTACTCCTGGCAAATTTTTCCAGACACTTCTCCATTTTATGCACAAAATGCATCATTTGCATTCTTTAGGCCATATAGACAATATGTCGTCGAAGGTCCTATTAGGGTAATGAGGTCTTTTGATGGCATTGTTTAGATTTTTCGGATCAAAGCATAACAGTAAAGAGCCATTATGTTTTTTTTTACTACAACTAGACTATATACCCAGTCTGTAGGTTCTGCGACTTTCTTAATAATACCATTTCCATTCTTTCAAGCTCTATTTTAAGTTTGTCACAAATGGCAATTGGAACTCTGCGCGGAGGGTGAACTATTGGTGTGACATTGTCACGCAAGTGATTTTCAAATTTCCCTGGCAGTTTTCCTATTCCGTTGAAAACATCTAATGGCCCTTGATTCGTTATGCATTATGTATAGAGCAAAACTCGTTTCCGCGCTACTTCTCTGTAACTACTGGCTGGAATTTAACGAAACTTTATGGGAACCTTTAATACCAAGAGGGTATGTGCATATCGTAGGCTTGTTCCAGTCAGACATTATAACTCAGAGTTACGGCCCTTGATAAGTTATGCAGTATGCATATAGTGCAAAAATCCGTTTCCGCGCTACTTCTCTGCAACTACTGCCTGGAATTCAATTAAACTTTATAGGAACCTTTAATACAAAGAGGAGATGCGCAAAGCGTTGTCTTATTCCGATCAGGCACTTTAATTGTGAGTTATGGCCCTTGATTAGTTATGCAATATGCATATATAACAATAATATCTGCAACCACTGGCTGGAATTCAATGAAACTTTATGGGAAGCTTTAATACCAAGAGAAGATGTGCATATCTTCTGCTTGTTCCGGTCAGTTACTATAACTCAGAGTTATGGCCCTTGATTAGTTAAGCAGTATGCATATAGCGCAATAATCGTTTACGCGTTGCTTCTCTGCAACTACTGGCTTGAATTCAACGCAACTTAATGGGAACCTTCAATACCAGGAGGAGATGCGCATATTGTTGCCTTTTTTCGGTCAGACACTTAAACTCAGAGTTATGGCCCTTGATTAGTTATGCAGTATACATCTAGCGCAATAAACGTTTTCGTGCTTCTTCTCTGCAACTACTTTCTGGAATTCAACGAAACTTTATGGGAATCATCAAAATCAAGAGGGGATGCTCATATCGTCGGCTTGTTCCAGTCAGACGTTTTAACTCAAGTTATGGCCCTTGATTAGTTATGCATTATGTATATAGAGAAGAAAACCTTTCTGCGCTACTTCTCTGCAACTACTTGCCTGAATTCTACGAAACTTAATGGGAACCTTCAATACCTAGAGGAGATGCGCATATCATTGCCTTTTTTCCGGTCAGACACTTACTCAGAGTTATGGCCCTTGATTAGTTATGCAGTATGCATCAAGCGCAAGTATCGTTTTTGTGCTTCTTCTCTGCAACTACTCTCTGGAATTCAACGAAACTTTATGGGAATCAACAATATCAAGAGGAGGTGCTCATATCGTTGCCTTGTTCCGGTCAGACTTTATGGGAACCATTAATACCAAGATGTGATGTTCATAATTTGTTGCCTTGTTCAGACAAGATCCTTCATTACAGAGTTATGGCTGTATTTGCTGACATCTGTCCTCCTGCTTTGCGTCCAAAACTGCTTTAATGATGGTGCTGTTGCTGCCGAGGATTTCTTGACTGCATTGATGGATTGGCTTGGCCGCTTTTATCCCCTGACTGTGTCTGACTAAATGCATAAGTGCAAGAGAAGTCAATACAATTTTCAAGAGTCAAGTTCGATTCTTCATTTATAAGACTCTCTCTTATCTGGTGGGAACATACACTAAATATAGTGTGATCACGGATCATCTCACTTTGTATGTCGTCTGGATAGCCACCGTCCTTAAAAATAATTTCAACTGACAAATTCTTCAAAGGTTTGTCCTTCAGCTTGTATGCATGATATAAACTTATATCTGGAGTATATGTGGTTGGCTTTTGGCGCACAATATGTTTCAAAACCTTCATAGTACGTCTGATGTAGTTTTCATTGATCAGCAGTAACTGTCCCGGTTGAAAAAAATTGGCGACCCTTCTCACCAACCAATGGCATTAAGTAGTTGCACTTACCTTCCTCTGTTTTCTTTTCTAGCGGCCCTCCAAACATTAACTCACAATGTTTGTTAAATTTCTTAAAGGCGTTTGGTAAGTCTCTAGCTTCCCTGTCCAAATTTTTGATTTGTTCGTGAATCCGTATTTTATCAATGATAATAAATCCAACAAGCAACTTCGTTGAATTTATATCCCCCTCAGAGAAGTGGTAATAACTCACACAACAACTGGAGACATAGACATAAGGCTTTATGTAAAGTCATTATGGCATGCAAAGTTCCTTTCGTATTAATGATTCTCATTAAGTGTTGTTCAATCCAGTAATAAAAAGAAACAGCAGTTTTGCTCTATATGCATACTGAAAAACTATAAATCTGTCTTGAAGGCTCTGACTGGAACTAGGCAATGACATGCACATCTTCACTTGGTATTTATTGTTCCAATAAAGTTTCATTGAATTCCAGCCAGTAGTTGCAGAGAAGTAGCGCGGAAACGATTATTGTTCTATATAAATACTGCATAACTAATCAAGGGCTATAACTCTGTGTTGAAGAGTTTGAGCGGCACAAGGCAACATACACATCTCTTGGTATTGATGGTTCCCATAAAGTTTTGTTGAATTCCAGCCAGTAGTTGCAGAGAAAAAGTGGGAAAACGATTATTGCTCAATATGCATAAGTTACATAACTAACAAATGGCCATAATTCGTCTTGAAGGGTCCGACCAGGACAAGGCAATGATATGCCAATCTCCTTTTGGTATTGATGGTTCCCATTAAGTTTAATTGAATTCCAGCCAGTACTTTCACAGAAATGACACAGAAACGATTATTGCTCTATATGCATACTGCAAATCAAGGGCCATTTCTCGAAGTTCAAGGGTCCGAATAAGGGGATAATATGCGCCTCTCCTCTTAGTATATTGATTGTTTCCATAGTTTTGTTGAATTCCAGCCAGTGCTTGCAGAGACATAACACGGAAACGATTGCCCTATATGCATGCTGCATAACTTATCAAGACCAAAAGTCTGAGTTAAAGGGTCTGGCCAGAACAAGGCAAAGATATGTGCATCTCCTCCTGATATTGAGGTTCCCATAAAGTTTCATTGAATTCCAGCCATTAGTTGCGGAAACAATTATATACATGTAGCTCTATATGCATTCTTCATAACTAATCAAAGGCTATATATCTGACTGGAACCAGGCGATGATATGCGCATCACCTGTTGATACTTATGATTCCCATAAGTTTCGTTGAATTCCAGCAAGTAGTTGCAGAGAAGTTGCGCGGAAACGTTTTTTGTTCTATCTGCATATTGCATAACTAATCAAGGGCCATAACGTCTGACCAAAACATGGCAAAGATATGCGCATCTCCTTTTGGTATTGAAGGTTCCCATAAAGTTTTGTTGAATTCCAGCCAGTAGTAGCAGAGAAGTAGCACGGAAACAACTATTGCTCTATATGCATACTGCATAACTAATCAAACTAATCACTCTGAGTTAAAGGGTCTGACTGGAAGGAACAAGCCAATGATATGCGCATATCCTTTTGATATTGAAGGTTCCCATAAAGTTTTGTTGAATTCCAGCCAGTTGTTGCTGAGAACTAGCGCGGAAACGAAATTCGGATGGACGGAAGGACGGACGGATGTACAACGCCAAAAAAATATCGCCCTCCCGATTCCATCGGCGGGGTATAAAAAAAATATTTTTATTATTCTAATTATTATTATCAATAATTTTATCCTTTTATTCTGATACCATGTTTTATGCTTGTTTATTTGACGTGGATGCAGAGAATACGAGATGTTGATACTATTGAGTTTATTTCTAAGACAGTATAACAATATGAAGTCAAATGGTCAGTACACTAAGTAGGCGGAGCCTAACAATCAAGTTTAAAGGTACTGCATGCAATTTATATTTAATGTAGAATTAAATAAGAAACATGGACAAAACGCCACACAGTTTTTTATTACAAAAATCATTAAGGCAAAATATCATATCAGTGTATCAAAAATATATAAAATAAAATTGCAAATGAAATATATAACATACATAATTAAACAACTTCTGATATGTTATGTAATATAAAAAACATGGGTGAAAATATTGCTCCCAAACACTGGCTCGATAAATCAATACGGTTCATCTTCTAAACATGATCCACCTGAACACCAAACTTAAGGACTAAATTCTTGACCTATGAGTTGGACAAGACTAACATTGACCTGTGACAGAATGTCCTCAAAATCATCAGGGGTCATGACTAGCCATTACAAACTTCCACATTAAAAATTTTGACTTTCGGATATTTCTCAGCCTTTACTGTGTATATTAAGGTAAAATTCAGGACCCCCTGGAAAGGACCAATGTTAACCCCAGGGCCAGAATTTGAAAAATCTTGATTTATGCTACATATCTAAACTCTAGCCCGTAGGGTTATAGAGAAGATGATTTTGAAGGATACATCACTAAAGTGATTGAAAACAATGCCCCCCCAGGTAAGGTCAAACATTGACCTCAATAATTCAAACAATCTTGGTAAAGGTTCACTACAAGATGTCTCATACCAAATTTCTAAGGGCTAGCCCTGCAATTTCATAAGAAATTATATTGTTACGTTTTTATTATGCATACACATAAAAAGAAAAATCCATGATTTCGAACTTGAAAGTCTTGGGAAAAGCATTGTGTCTAAGTTAAAAGACAATCAATCAACAAATAAAATATGGGTCAAAGACAGAAAAGGCCGGGTTGCATTTGTAAACCAGATATCATGATTTCAAAAGGCTATGATAAGTCTTTGCTGAGAAAACTGTTGCGAAAATTTCCTACCAATGACCATTAATGACGAAAATTTCACAAAGTCAATTAACAGAAAGTGGATGAGCGCTAGACCTGAAATTGAATCCCACGGTATGGGACCACATGTCAATGCTGTATGCCAAATATCAAGAGGCTGTGATTAGTAGTTGCTGAGAAAACTGTTACGAAAATGTCCTACCATTAACCATTAATGTCAAAAAATGAGCAACAGACCTGAAATCGAATCCCATGGTATGGGACCATGTGTCAATGCTGTATGCCAAATAGAAGAGGCGATGATTAGTAGTTGCTGAGGAAATGTGACGAAAAATTCCTACCATTGACCATTAATGTCGAAAATTTAACGAAGTGGATGAACAGGAAGTGGATGAGCAACAGACATGAAATCTAATCCAACGTTATGGGACCACTTGTCCATGCTGTATGCCAAATATGAAGAGGCTGTGATAAGTAGTTGCTAGGAAAACTGTTACAAAAAGTTTTCCCTGCCCGTCCACCGCCCGCCACCCGACATTCACCATACTATAACCTAGGTTTGCACCAGTGCAACCCAGCCAAAAATTAAATTCACTGTTATAAGTTTTCAGCCAGCAAAAGGAAAGGACGAAATGACTAGCAATACCTTGAATTTTGTTTTAAAAAATTTGAGCTAAAACACCAGGAACATATCTATCGGAGTTCATCTACTTTTCCGGGAGTATATGTTAAAGCAGGTGAATCAAGATTGTCGTTTATGACGGCTTCTCCAAATCGATCATCATTTTTGTCAGGGTTATCTTGTTCTTCATTTCTTCCTTCATTATAAGATATCTGTAAAAAGAGGAATTTTGCAATATATACATATAATTTGTCCACTTGATGTGATTACCTAAATGGATTTTGTAAAACTACAGCTCATAATAATGCTGCATTCAAACTTGGAAAAGGATTGGTTTCAAGATCTATAAAACTTGCTAAATAACACTAGAACTCCGTGAGTCGGATGTGTCGCCTTGTGAACAATATAGTTTAAAGCTACATTAAATAAATATATTAAAATATTTTTGCCGTCGGCCTAAAAACCAAGCATTCTACAGTTTCATTAACCTTTTTAACAGTATCGTTGTAAATCTCATCAAATTTTGTTCATAACATAGGATTTTAAATGGAAAACCCCACGGTAACACTAAAGTTCGTATACGAATTTTAACATGCAAATGAAGTCTATAATCAGCTCGTGTATGCGCTACGTCACGGTGTTATAGTTGCCATCCAGAACACAGCAAATATAAGATTTTCTTGTGCAAACACACTTTTACCGTTTAAGCTTCACGGTGCACGAGGCCTGTGGTTCAGAAAAAATAATCATCTCATAAAAAAGATTAAATTTGTATGAAAATATCCGTTACAATGCGGAAATATACCGTTAAATTAGGACTGCTACTTATAGTCATGTTTGTTGATTTAATATTGATGTACGGATGATCCGAAGGCGGAGTTTCTCATGCAAACAGAAATTGTACTACCGAATTCGCCACAATGAGGTTGCACATTTGTATGCTCATTAAACTCATTTTGGTTGTCTGGACACCAAAATAAGATCTGGAGTCGATATGAAACCCAATTTATTAATGAAATGTCGCTATTTCTTTTTTATGAAATTTATTTAATGTAACTTTAAGAGAAATGGCTAGGAAAAAATGAAATATGAAAATAAACAAAGGGCAATGACTCAAAAAATAACAAGCAATTATCATAGTATTGCAAGCAATCCATAAGTCCCCTACCGGTTAGAACCCCAGCAACATTCTGAAGGGCCATTGGCCATTCATTTATGTTTCTATTTGAAGTAAATTTGTTGAAAAATTTCTTTAAAAATGAACACAGGAAACAGTTTTTTTGTACAGACAGACAGACGGACTGAAGGACACTCTAAAGTTATTTTTTAAACATCCCTGTTATCAAAATATAACATTTTTAAAACAAGAGGGCCATGATTGCCCTGAAGTCGCTCACCTGTATATAGGCCCCCAGAACGGGGCCAGTTTAAACCCCAGGTCTTTTATTTGAACAAACTTGGTAGACACCCATTAGAAGATATTTCATGCTAAACATCTAAGGTCCAGTTCGTTGAGTATTTAAAAAAGAAGTTTTAACTATAAACATATAGTTAAAAGCAATGACACCCCTGGGGGGCAGTTTTGACCCCAGGGCTTTTATTTGATCAAACTTTGAAGACACTCACTAGAAGATGTTTCATGCTTAATATCTATACTCTAGCTATTTGTTTTTTTTTTAAATAAGATTTTTAAGTTTTTGCTATACACATATAAGGAAAATCAATGTCCCCTGGGGCAGGGCCAATTTTGACCCTAGGGCTTTCATTTGAACAAAATTTGAAGACACTAACTGGAAGATGTTTCATGCTTAATATCTTAACTCAGGCTATTTGGGTTTTTTCAAAGAAGATTTTTTTTAAGTTCTTGCTATACAATTAAATAAAATCAATGACCCCTAGGGCGGGGCCAATTTTGAACAAGGGCTTTTATCTGAACAAACTTTGTAGACACTCACTAGAAGATGTTTCATGCTTAGTATCTAAACTCTAGTTATTTGTTTTTTTCAAAGAAGATTTTTTTAAAGTTTTTGCTTTACACATATAAGGAACATCAATGACCCCCGGGGCAGGGCAAATATTGACTCCAGGGCTCTTATTTGAACAAATTTGGTAGACACCCATTAGAACATGTTTCATGCTAAATATCTTAGCTCTAGCTCTTTGGGTTCTTTAAAAGAAGATTTTATTAGTTTTTTCTATATGCATATAGGGAAAATCCATGACCCCCTGGGGCGGGGCCAATTTGATCCCAGGGCTTTTATTTGAACAAACTTGATAGACACTCATTAGAAGATGTTTCATGCTAAATATCTTAGCTCTAGCTCTTTGGGTTCTTTGAAAGAAGATTATATAAGTTTTTACTATATGCATATAGAGAAAATCAATGACCCCCTGGGGCCGGGCCAATTTTGACCCAGGGCTTTTATTTGAACAAACTTGGTAGACACCCATTAGAAGATGTTTCATGCTAAATATCTTAGCTCTAGCGTTTTGGGTTCTTTAAAAGAAGATATTTTAAGTTTTTTCTATTGGTTGCCATGGCAACATGGCAACCAGAGTTCTACATGGAATTCAATTCTTTGAACAAATTTTAAAGGTGACCACCAAAGGAACATTCCTGTGAAGTTTGGATGAAACTGGCTCAGCGGTTTATGAGGAGATGTCATTTAAAGTAAAAGTGTACAGACGCCGGACAGACGCCGGACGAAAAGTGGTCACAAAAGCTCACCCTATCACTTTGTGACAGGTGAGCTAAAAAGGAGATAACTCTTGAAATAAAGATGTAAGACGTCATACATGATGTGAGTGTAACAAAGAACAATTAGTAATGAAGGTATGAATAATGAATGTTTATTTTGAATTTGAAGTAAAAGAAAGTTAAAAGAACAAATAAGAAAAATTAAATGTTTAAGGAGGAGATAATTCTGGAAATATGGATGCTAGATTTATAAACCTTGTCATATTATTATGATGTGGGAGTTTGAAGAAAATCCTATAATGATTGAAGAATTTGGAGTAAAAATTAGCAATTTCTCGAAAAAAAAGTTCAAAAGGGGCATAATTCTGGAAAAAGTGTTGCTAGAGTATTGAACTTTCTCACAAATGTTGAGTGATAATAAGAAAGATATATATGAAGTTTGAAGTAGATACATTCAGAAAAAAAGAAGTTATTAAAAAAAAACAATATTTTTTTCATGAAAGTTTTAAGTTCAAGGGAGGTAATTCTGATAAATTTTTGTGCTAGAGTTGTAAACCTTGTCACATATGATGTGATTAATGACTAGCAACTTATATTTAAAGTTTGAAGAAAATACCTTAAGGAATAAAGAACTTATAATGAAAAAACTTAAAAACTAGAATCAGAAATCTTGAAATTCAGTCTATTTTTTGCCATAGCAACCAGAATTTTCAAAAAAGGAAGATAAGAAAAGGATGTGCATAATTTCCAGACTGCCATCTACCCATATGTCAAGTTTCATAAAAGTATTTTCAGTACTTTTTGCGTTATCACTGGATCTAGGTTATGTGTAAAATTTGCCATATTTTCAGTCTATTTGTTGCCGTAGCAACCAGAATTTTCAACATAGGAAGAAAAGAAAAAGACGTGCATAATCTCCATACTGCCATCTATCCATATATCAAGTTTCATAAAAATATTTTCAGTACTTTTAGCGTTATCGCGGGATCCAGTTTTGTGGACGGATGGACTGACGGACGGACAAACGGACGGACGAACTGACGGACAGACGGACGGAGGGTAAACCTAAAGTCCCCTCCGGTAAACCCGTAGGGGATTAAAAAGTGCAGAGCAGCAATTCTTGTGCACTGCACTTCTTATCAATAAGATCTATCATCCTATGAAGTTTCAAGTCCATAGCTTTTATAATTTATGAGAAATGGCCTGGACAAAAATAAAGTACGAAAATTAACAAAGGGCAATTATTCAAAATTAAGAAATGCAGAGTACTAGTTTATGTGCACTGCACTTCTGTTTAATGAGATCTATCTTCCCATGAAGTTACAAATCCATAGCTTTTATACTTGAATGTCTATATGAAAACTCCCGAAAACATCTTTAAACCAGAAACCTAGATCGCTCACCTGACCTATAAAACTCAGCAGATACTTAAACAAGCATTCTGACCAAGTTTGATGACAATTGATTCAAAAATGTGACCACTAGAGTGTTAACAAGGTTTTTCCATATTTGGGCAGTGTGACCTAGTTTTCTTACCCCCCAGGTAACCCATATTGGAACTTGACCTAGAAATCATCAAAACAAAATTTCAGATCAATTTCAAGGATACTTTTATCAAAACAGTAGCAACTAAAATGTTAACAAGATTTTTCTATATTTAGCTCCTGTGACCAAGTTTTTCATCCAAAATTACCAATGTACGAACTCATCCAAGCAATTACCTAGAAAGGCATCCTGACCAGGGTTGATGATGATTGACCACTGAAGTGTAAACAACGTTTTTCCATATTTTGGCGGGGTGACCTAGTTTTTGACGCCAGATGACCCATATCGGAATACTTTCAGACAAATGTCCAGGATATTTAGATGAAAACAGTAGCCAGTAGTGTTAAATAGATTTTTTATTTTTTGCTCCTGTGACCTAGTTTTTCATCCAAGATGACCCATGTTCAAACTCACTCGAGCAACTTCCTAGACAAGCATCCTAACCAAGTTTGATGATGATCGAGTCAAAAATGTGACCACTAGTGAGTAAAGCTCCAACGTTTACAATTTCAGGGCTCATCATGATTGAGTCAGCACACATTTTCTGCATTGTATGCCCATTTCACACTTTTGAAAGAACAAAGAAAAATCAACTTTACCAAAAATGTATTATTTCACGAGCGATTTTTTGCACGGAAATGTTGTGTCAAGGGTTGAAAACACTCATTTTCTGTTTCTTACTTTGAAATAAATCATTTAGAATTGATAGAATTCATGAGGACAGGTAATGATTAAGATACTTTGTAAGACAATATGGTCACTTAGATTGAATGGTAAAAATCGTAAACATTAACTAATGAAAATCGATAAGAATCTGTTTAAAAGTATAACCGCGGGGGCCTTACTAGAAATTTAAAAAGGTTTTACCATGATTACCAGTTGTTGAAACTCATCCAAGCTACAAGTATTTCCTAAACAAGCATCCTGACAAAGTTTGATGATGATTCTGGCAAAAATGTGAACACTAGAGTGTAAATAAACAAATGTGGACGGATGACTGACAAAGGACATTCAACATCATTAAAGCTCACCATGAGAGCTTATAAACACTATAAACTAATGATAACATGAGCTTTCACGTAACTGACAAATGCCCCCGAAATGGTGTCTTAAGCATGCAGGTATTATGAAAAGAAAAGATAATGAAAGTACCTAATTGCTTAATTTTGTTCTTGAGAAATGAAGTGCTATTTAAAGCAAACTAGACACCTTTGGACAAGGGTCTTGGATGCGATACAACATCTTGATTTGGTGACATTAATGCCAGGTTATTTTAAAATCCTTCAATGCATGACAATGTTACAGTTTGGAAACTATTTGGCATCTTCAAATTCTTCTTATGAGCATAAGTACCTTCAAACTATTAGAGTGACCTTGACCTTGGTGGTAGGAACATAGGTCTTACACACAACAATTCTCCTTGATGTGGTAGGCATTTGTGCCAAGTTATTTTAAATTCCTTCAATGCATGACAAAGTTATAGACACAAATGTGTGTACCTATAATCTCTAATTGTGATAGCGTGAACCTTAAAAATATAAGTGTGACCTTGACCATTGAAAAGGGACGTGGTTCTTGGACACAACACAAAAATGACATGTGATAGACATTTGTACATAGTTATTTCAAAATTCCTCAATGTAGGACAAAGTTACAGTCTGGACATGATTGTTGTGTAAGTGTGGACAAACAGACAGACATGAGCCTTAGCCACAACACATCGTCCTGATGTGGTAGACATTAGTGCCAAGTTATTTTAAAATCATTCCATGCATGACAAAGTTAGAGTCTGGACATGAATGTGTTCCTTCAAATTATAAGTGTGAATTTGAACTTGAAGCTAGGGACAGGGGTCTTGAATGCCACATGCCCTCTTAATGTGGTTGACATTAATGCAGTTATTTAAAAATTCTTCAATGCATGACAAAGTTAAAGTCCAGACACAAATGTGTGTATCAATAAACTCTAACTGTGATAAAGTGAACTTCAAATTGGTAGTGTGACCTTGACCTTTGAGGTAGGTATGTGATTCATAGACGCGACACATCCTCTTGATGTGGTAGACATTTATGCCAAGTTATTCTAAAATCCTTAAATGCATGACAAAGTTACAGTCAGGACACAAATGTGTGAACCTATAAACTCTTATTGTGATAATGTGAAACTTCAAAATGTTAGTATGACCTTGACCTTTGAGGTAGGACATGATTCTTAGACGCGACACATTGTCTTGATGCGTCAGACATTTGTGCCAAGCTATTTCAAAATCCCTCAATGTATGACAAAGATACAGTCCAGACATGAATAAATTTGGGACACACAGACAGACAGACTGACAGACAGACAGATGGTGCGATTTTAATATGCCTCCCTTTGAGGGCATAAAAATAATTGCACCCTCAAACTTTTCAAATACAACATAACTTTCATGAAATCCTCTACTGAATGTTGATTTATTTCAAAAATAGTTTTCTTTTGAAGGCTATTTTTGGCAGTCCACAAAGAAAACAAATAGTAAATCTCTTCAAAAGGTGTGTCATTATGAGAGCATATAAATACCTGTTTTTCTTGTTTTTGTATTTCTTTTTGTCTCTCCAGTTCTTCTTCTCTCTTTTTCTCTTCAATACGTTGTTGATGTTCCTCTTCAATTTTCCTTTTTTCTTCCTCAGCACATAATCTTTCTTCCTCTTTTTTCTAAAAAACAATAGAAAAATAAGGCTTAACTTTGACACCTATGGAATAGTTGCAGTTACTACCATACCAGCTTACTATGAGGTGAAAGCCTACAAGCTCATCATGAGATGCAAACCTATGAGCTCACCATGAGATGTAAACTTACTACCATATATAATCCTACAAGCTAATGATAAGATGTAAGCCTACAAGCTTACCATGAGATGAAAGCATACAAGTTCACTATGATTTGTAAGCCTAGCAAGCACAATCGGTGATCACATGTGTCCCCAACATGCTGATGATATGCACAACTAGACTTGGTATTGATCACTTCTGTAAAGTGAGGATGAAATTGTATCAGTTGTTTCTGAGGAGTAGTGCAGACAAGCTTCTGTGCAGCTGACACCACAAAACAAGATGCTGTTTAACCGGGTGATCAATCCTGTGAAGTTTCACTGAAATTCCCCCAGCAGTTATGGAGATGAAGCTCAGACAAGATTACAGGACAGATGGACGGAAGGACGGACAGTACAATTACTATATGCCCCCCTTCTTGGATAAATATTATTTTATCAGGATACCTACCCTACGAAAACTTGCATGGGTTGTGGAAGGGCAAACAATGTCAACTTAAAGCTGGCCTTTTATGATAATCCATCTATGTATGTAGAAGTTTTACTCCAGACAAGCATTTTTCTCTTCTTTTTAGTATGATCTTGACCTTTGACCTAGAGTCCTGTTTCATGTGTGCAATACTACATCCCATAATGATGAACATTTGTGCCTAGTAATACTAAGATCCCTCCATACATGTAATAGATATGCTTTGGATTTTAGTATATCTGGTACCCTTAACCTTGCAGATATTGACATGGATTTTTCTGGCATGATTGCGAACATTTTTCAAATAATTCCTCAATTTAAAACTACTCACTTATCTATTTTATATTTAAATCTGGCCTTTAAATATACTTTGGACAAAACCAAAGCTGTCTGAACACCAGTCATGGGTGATTCCATTATACCGTAAAATCCCGTTTTAATGCCCCCTGGGGGTGTAACATTTTTCAGTATAAAAAAAATTATCTCTCTTCAAATGATGTAAAAAACAAGAACATGTTTGTTAAACACAAATGCCCCCGGCTCAGATTCTTGTCAGTAGCAATATTTCAAAAAATGTTTACCCATTCACTCAATTATGGACAGAAAAATTGCCAAAAAATTGTAAACAAGTTATATAGCTTGACAAAGTCATGGCATTTTGTAATTGTGAAAAATATAAGTTGCTCTGACTTGTGAAGTTGAAAAATATTCAACTTCATGCAAGTTATCTTCCTACCAAATATGAAATACATCATTCTGTCTTTAACCTTTTACCCCATGAGCATATTGCGAAAAATGGCCGTTTTCATTGAAAAGCCTCCTGTAACAAGTTCAAACTGCTATGAAACTATGAAAAATGCTTTAATACTAATGAAACTTGGCACAAATGTTGACTACACCATAGCCTCTGTAACAGCATGCTCAATGGTAAATTTCCTGTTACCATGGCAACGGGGGGACGTCTCAAAATTGCCAAAAAATCACTGTTTTGCATTGTTTTTTTCCATCAAAACTGATTTCAAAGTGCTGCAACTTCTCAATAAATTGACATAGAGTAAAAGCCTTTTCAGCGTAGGTTACTTGTTACCCTAAGATCAACCTGAGGCCATTTTTAGCCTGTCACATGTCCAAAATTTTCTTGGCGATGAGGGGGACTCCGCCCCCCTTCAAACCATCCAAACAGAAGGGGGCACATCCCCCTTCTGGCAACCACCTGATGTAATATTTGGATGGGGGACGGCGCCGAAAAAGTGGTCACTTTTTTTGAACAACATTTTCAAACGAAAAACAGTGTTTGGGACCTAAATAGGGCATTATTTCACTGTTTTAGGCCTCAAAAAGGGGGGGGGAAAGCTGTCGAAACACGCTTATATAAGGTAAAAGGTTAAATAAAGGCTGTATGGGCAAAAGTGTAAAAATCTATTTTGAGCACTTGTGACCCTGACCAAACTGACCCCTAACTCTATCCAAAAGAAGAATACCATGTAAGTCATCTTCCTACCAAAAATGAAATAAATATGTCAATAAATAAAGGCTGTATGGGCAAAAGTGTAAAAATCTATTTTTAGCACTGGTGACCTTGACCCAACTGACCTCTTACTCCTCCAAAAGAAGAATACCATGTAAGTTATCTTCCTCCCAAATATGAAATACATCTGTCAATAAAGGCTGTATGGGCAAAAGTGTAAAAATCTATTTTTAGCACTGGTGACCTTGACCCAACTGACCTCTTACTCCATCCAAAGGAAGAATACCATGCAAGTTATACACCTGTAAAAATGTAAAAATCTATTTTTAACATTGGTGACCTTGACATTGGTAACATTGACCTTGACCCAAATGACCCCTTACTACACCCAAAGAAGGAGGACCTCCCTCGGCATGTTTGTATTAAACTAAGACATCAACTAAGAAATAAAGGCTGTATGAGCAAAAATGTTTATATTTCTTTTTTAAACCAATGACCTTGACCTTGACCTTAGAGATCGCTTAATCCAAAAACAAGAACTGTCGGAGGACAGTATTGGCTCAACTATTCAAAAATTGTCACAAGGGTGTTTTATTGAGTGTAATAATGCTACCTATGAATTCATAAAATTGACCAAAAAGGTACAAAGGCTTGTTATTAAGATGTTTTATCAAGTAAATCACTGCTTTATTATTATGAATGCATAAAAATGTCCCAAAAAAGGCACACACTCTTCAGCTTAGTTATGGAGATAACAGCTTACAAGCAAAACTTTTTACCATGAATTTCTAAGCTTTAAAAAAGGGTCGTGAAAAATCAGCCTAAATGCAAGATAGAATTATGGATCTTGGTCAGTGACCTACAATTATGATTCTAATGCATTATGTGAAGTTTTAAATAAAGTATCCTACTTTAATAGTTATTGGATATGTAAAACTTGCATGTAAACATTAACAAGAGACTAAGTTAGGAAAAGGGAGATGAATCAGCCTAAATGGTAAGTAGAGTTATGGAACTTGGTCAGCTGATATACAATTTATGACTTCCAATTATGACCCCAAGTACATGTGTAAAGTTTCAAATAAATATCTTGAAGACCTTTAACCTTTAACCAAAATTTCTAAGTTTTCCAAAGGGGCAAATAATTCTGCAAATATTGCAGGCCCAGAGTTATGCAATTTTGCAAACTGATTACATTGTTACTATAAAAAAGTAATGTAAATTTCAATTGAATATCTCAAGCAATAATTGAGATATTTGATTTTACAAAAAAACTTTTAAAAAAAATTTCTAAGTTAAAAGGGGCATAATTTCTGTAAATATTATAGGCAGAGTTTAATGTAAACTTGTCAATCTGATGTACAATTGTTACTATAAATAAGTTTTGTAAGTTTCAATTGAATATCTCAAGCAATAATTGAGATATTTGACTTTACAAAAAACTTTAACCAAAATTCTAAGTTAAAAAGGGGCATAATTCTGTAAATATTGTAGGCAAAGTTATCCAACTTGTCAATCTGATGTACATTGTTACTATAAACAAGAGCTGTCGGTAGGACAGCAACGCTCGACTATTCTTAGTGCTTGATAGTAAAAAAAAATCCTTGATACAATTACCTCCTCCTGTTTACAGGTTGGGGTAATGATGGTGTACAAGTGTGCAAAGTTTTCAAAGCCATATGTCAATGGACTTTTGAAAATATTTGAACTATTACAAAAACTTTTTTAAAGTAAATTCTAAGTCGAAAAAAGGGGCATAATTCTGTCAAAATGCTTGATACAGTTACCTCCTCCTGTTTATAGGTTGGGATAATGGATGGTGAACAAGTGTGCAATGTTTTTCAAAGCCATTATGTCAATGGACTTTTGAAAATATTTTTGAACTATTACAAAAACTTTACCGTAAATTCTAAGTCGAAAAAGGGGCATAATTCTGTCAAAATGCTTGATACAGTTTACCTCCTCCTGTCTTACAGGTTTTGGGTCATGATGGTGAACAAGTGTGCCAAGTTTCAAAGCCATATGTCAATGGACTTTGAAAATATTTGAACTATTACAAAAACTTTAACATAAGTGGTTACGCCGACACGGACACCAACGCCGACGCTGACGCTTGGGTGACTACAATAGCTCTACTTATTCTTATCGAATAGTCGAGCTAATAAGTATTGTAAGTTTCAATTGAATACCTCAAGCAATAATTGAGATATTTGACTTTACAAAAAACTTAAACCAAAATTTCTAAGTTAAAAAGGGGCATAATTCTGTGAATATTGTAGGCAGAGTTATCCAATTTGTCAATCTGATGAACATTGTTACTATAAATAAGTATTGTAAGTTTCAATTGAATATCTCAAGCAATAATTGAGATATTTGAATTTACAAAAAAACTTTAACCAACGCAGACACCAAAGTGGACGCTGACCCTCACGCCGGGGCGACTACAATAGCTCTCATATTCTTCGAATAGTTGAGCTAAAAATTAGAGGACCATCAAAGGTATCCACCTACTAAATATGAAAGATATCATTAAAGAAATTAAGCAATTAGGATAAATTTAAGATAAATTCAACTTGCCAAAATAGGTTAACCAGACAAGGCCCTATTTTCAGAGTGAAAAAAGGGAAATAACTGGGAAATATGGATGACACAGTTATATAACTTGGCAATATCATGTACTTTGTATTGATAAGTAAGTGTGGAAATTATAAAGCCATTAGTATAGATAGAACTTAAGATATTTCCAACATGCCGTTTTAGGTTAACCATTATTCATTTTCTAAGTGCTGAAAAGGGCAATAACTTGGTAAATATGAAAGTTAGAGTTATGTAACTTGCCCAGATCATGGACTTTGTATTGATAAGTGAGTGTGTAAACTTAGAAGCCATTGGTACAGGTAGAACTTAAGAAAAATCCAACTTGCCGTTCTAGGCTAACTTCGTACGGACAGACGGACGTTCTTACCTGAGCTACATTATGGGGTTTTCTTTTGTTATTTCTTTTGTTCTTTTTAACCCCACAATGCAGAAAATAACCCCACAAGAAAAACGGAATGAATGACATCAAAGACATCTATTGTTATGAAAACAATAGACCAAACACCATAATGTAGCTCTGGTTTGTACGGACGGACGGACGGTTCAATTACTATATGCCCGGGGGCATAAAAAATTCACACAAGTCCTGTGTGAAAACATCATCATCCTGTCAACCCATGACACCTTTTATCTTCACCGAGAGCTCTCTCGATTTTTCATCCATACAGCTGCAGTGGACATCTTTTATCTTGCCGACAATCTGACGTCATCAATGCTTTTTGCCTTATTTACAATGTGTCAACACGCCCTACTTCTAGATCTGTGTATTTGTCCATGCTAGAGGGCAATGCTCTTTCAATGCTAAAATTAATTAACCAATCATGCAGCATTACACATTATCAGTTTTTGTACTGAACTGTCACCTTGTGTAAAACTAAAGTGTCATTCTTTCTCAGTCTCTCATTATGGATATGAAAAATAAAACGCATAAAACGTATAATGTAAACTTTTAATTTAATAGTCATACAGTTTGCAGAGGCACACAGCAAATATAAAGCTGCAAAGCTTTTCTGGTTGACAGAAAAATGGGTTCGAGAATGGTGCCAAAAGAAGGACAGTTTGAACATCTTAAGCAAAACACGCAAACAGGCTCCGGGGGCAGGAAGGCCAGTGTGGTTTGCAGATATTGAAGAAAAACTGATCAAGTGGTTTACCGATTGTCGTGAGGCAGGGGTGCGAGTTACAGGCAAGTCCCTCAAATATGAAGCACTAAGACTGCATAAGGAGAGTGGTACTCAAAGTTTCAAAGCATCGTGTGGTTGGTTCACACGTTTTAAACGCCATCATTACATATCATTTCGCCGTACTACACACATCTTTCAAACAAGAGGGCCATGATGGCCCTGAAGTCGCTCACCTGTATATAGGCCCCCGGAGCGGGGCCAGTTTAAACCCCAGGGCTTTTATTTGAACAAACTTGGTAGACACCCATAAGAAAATGTTTCATGCTAAACATCTAAGCTGTAGCTCATTGGGTTTTTTAAAAGAAGATTTTTTAAGTTTTTACTATACACATATAGTTAAAAACAATGACACCCCTGGGGCGGGGCCAGCTATGACCCAAGGGCTTTTATTTGAATAAACTTTGTAGACACTTACTAGAACATGTTACATGCTTAATATCTAAACTCTAGCTATTTGGGTTTTTTTCAAAGAAGATTTTTAAGTTTTTGCTATACACATATAAGGAAAATCAATGACCCCCGGGGTAGGGCCAATTTTGACCGCAGGGCTTTTATCTGAACAAACTTTGTAGACACTCACTAGAAGATGTTTCATGCTTAATATCTAAGCTCTAGCTATTAAGGTTTTTTCAAAGAAGATTTTTTAAGTTTTTGCTTTACACATATAAGGAAAATCAATGACCCCCGGGGCGGGGCCAATTTTGACCCCAGGGCTTTTATTTGAACAAACTTGGTAGACACCCATTAGAACATGTTTCATGCTAAATATCTTAGCTCTAGCTCTTTGGGTTCTTTAAAAGAAGATTTTTTAAGTTTTTACTATATGCATAAAGGGAAACATCAATGACCCCCTGGGGCGGGGCCAATTTTGACCCCAGGGCTTTTATTTGAACAGTCTTAGTAGACACTCACTAGAAGATGTTTCATGCCAAATATCTAAGCTCTAGCTCTTTGGGTTTTTTCAAAGAAGATTTTAAGTTTTTTCAGGGTTCTGACGGAATGGAATTCTTTGAACAACATTGTTAAGGCTTCACACAAGGAACATCCCTGTGAAGTTTCATTATGATCTGCCTTATGGTTTCAGAGGAGATGTCGTTTGAAAAGTGTGAACGGACAACGGACGACGTACGACGGACGAAGAGTGATCCTAATAGCTCACCCTGAGCATATGCTCAGGTGAGCTAAAAACTAGAGTATAAAATACTGATAAATATGTTCATGTAATGTATACCTCAAATGTTCTTTCTATTTCAACGATGCATTCTGTAGGCCTTGTTGTTGTATGATGATCTTTGTCGCATTTACTACCTGCCACATTCTCTCCTGGAGATGTATTTTGAGTGGAAATTGAATGATTACATGATGGATTTAAGGATAGTGAGACAGTATTCTCTGGTGATCTGAAAATAAATACTTTAACCTTTCTCAACAGTTTCTTTTCAGACTGACTCTACCAATTTCAACAATCTTTTAAAAAATTAATGTATATTATAATTTTCATACATGAGTTTAATATATCAAACTTTAATATAGTAATGGCAGTTGAGTTGAGAGGGAAGCAGCCAAACAGTTGGCTCATAAACAAGAGCTGTCAGAGGACAACCACACTCGACAATTTGAGTTGTCACACATTGAGTATAAAAATGCTTACCTATATGAATGCATAAAATTGTCCACAACTGGAAGAAAGTCTTGTTATCAAGATGTTTTATCGAGTAAATCACTGCTTGATTATTATAAATGCATAAAATTGTCACAAAAAAATTCAAAGTCTAAAAATGAACAAAGGAAAATAACTCCAAAATTAGAGAAGGGAGGGTTACTGTTTTTTTTTCTGCACTGCACTTCTACTCAGTGAAATGTGTGAACCTATAAACTCTTATTGTGATAAAATGAAACTTCAAAATGTTAATGTGACCTTGACCTTTGAGGTAGGGACGTAATTCTTGGAAGCGAACATTGTCTTGATGTAGTAGACATTTTTGCAAAGTTATTTTAAAATCATTCAATGCTGGATAAAGTTACAGTCATGACACGAAGGTGTGTCACATTTTACTCTTATTGTGATAATGTGAAACTTCAAAATGATAGTTGGATGTATGGACGTGGTTCTTGGATGCGACACATTGTCTTGATGTGGTACACATTTGTGCCAAGTAATATTTCAAAATCCCTCAATGTATGACAAAGTTACAGTCCAGACTTGAATGAAGTGGGGACGGACAGACAGACGGATGTTCTAATGTGACAGTAATAATGTGGCTACTCTATTGTTCTCTCTATTGCGTTTTTTAGCCACACAAAAGAAATTGGCCACATAAAAGCATTACAGAATGAATGACATCAAAGAGAAAGAACAGTTACCTATTGTCCCTCTAGCCACATTATTAGTGTCCTGTGAGAACAGACGGACAGCGTACGATGCGAATGCCTCCCTTTTGGGGCATAAAAATATTTTAATGCACCAAAACTTAAATCTGAAATCTGAACGCGGATGCCGGGGCGAGTAGGACAGCTCACCATATACTTTGTAAAGTAGGGCTAAAAATGTGGCAAAAAAGAGTTACGGTTCTTTGGCACTGCACTCTTAACTAAATGCCCCCTACCACTCCAACAAGGGGCATAGCATGAAATAGTTGCACACTTGGTTCATGCGAGAAAATTGGTTGCAAACTTGACAAAATGGCTACAGAGTCATGAATGTTTACAACACCTGCACATATTTTCTACAGGTAAGTGGGTTTGTATGTTATTTTTAAAAAAATATGCCTATTCCTTCAAACAATGTTTATGAAACACTCGGTTTAAGGTATCAGCTTACATGCTTCTGATTTGATGAAGTTATTGAAGATATAAAATGGTCATGTACATATTTTGCAATTTAACAAGTGACAATACTGGTCAAATTTTCTATTCATATATTCACATTTTTAAATTTTGAAGTTCACCAAACAAGACAAAATATGTTTCCGCTGATACTGTGTAAATGCTTGAATTTGCATGTTCCAAATTAAATTTCAATACAAAAAATATCTTGTTAAAGTACATTTTGGTTGCAAAGTTCTACTTCAAGCATTTCTGGTTGCAAACTTATGCATCAGTATTATTGCTTATAATTTTGAGGATTATAGAACTATTTTTTATAGGAATAATTATTCGTAAAAGTACCAATAATAATCAAATACAAAACGGTAATCGAAGTATTTAAAATTTGTAGATTCTGGTTGGAATTTGAAGAAAGTTCCATGAAATGTTAAAAGTACATTTTGTGTCACTTAATTTTATCTAATTTGAATATAAAGTTACAAGATTTGACAAGATTTAAGAAAAGTAGTTCTGAAAATTGTTACTTCTTGGAAAATAAAAATAAACAAGAGCCATGTTAACATGGCCATTACCCGCCGAATTTGTTTGCTCATTGGAAGAATTTATCATGCAACTGCTATGGTAACTGCCCGATAACACTTGCCTGATAATTATTTTTGATATCAGGTCATTAACCTGATATCAAAAATAAGCCCCGCCCATTTTAAATGACTTTTTCCAATTGCTTATATTCTCATTTTCATCAGCATGTGAATTCTACAATGTAATCTCATACCCTTACAAGTCTTTGATCAAGATGCGATATTTATTTATTTATTATTTTGATTTCAAATAGCAATTACTTAAGCACCAACTAAATGAAGTGACATCATAATTTATATTGCAAATGACATCATCGTCGATGTTCATGTCATACTAGACATGTAATCATAACAAACAGGCTAGATGATTTTCTTTGAGAATTTGTAAATGTTTACTTTATTCCGCTGGATTATTATTTAATAAATGAACACATTGTTTCGTTTAAAAAAATAAAACGCATATTTGTGTAGCTTGTGTTTGATTGCCGATTTGACTTTTGAAGTTTTGTTTGATTGAAATTATTGTGAAATTTTGAATTTGACAATTCAAGACAAAAAGTGCAGTAAAGTTTATGTGATTCTTAGGAATTTTAGAATGATTTTTAAAGGTAAGAATTTTATCTTGTTACATTCTGTTGTGTTTTTTATCACAGGAAATAATCTCGAGTCGAAAGAAAAATTGCCGCCATTTACAAATTCTAAGTTTCAGGGGCTGGGGAATTTGTTTTCAATAATTATTTCTTTTAACAACAAGAGCGATCAGTGATCACATGTGGTGCCTCATGATGGCCAATTTCATGTTGGGACAAGTTTTGTGACAGACAGAGAAGTGATCGGAGTAGTGGCGACATAAATTCCTGTAAAGTTAGGATGAAATTGCCCCAGTAGTTTATGAGGAGTAGTGGGGACAAGTTTTGTGACAGACGGACAGACAGACAGTGCACAACTAGACTTTGTACTGATCATGCCTGTAAAGTTTGGATAAAATTGCACCAGTAGTTTATGAGGAGTAGTCCGGACAAGCTTTTGTGTATCGGGCAACACACAGAAAAAAAAACCTTTTTATCAAAGGGCCATAACTCTGCAAAAAATCATTCAACCGGAAAACCTGTGCAATATGCGCAAGGACCTGAGCTACAGATCAATCCTGTAAATTTTCATTGAAATTGCACTAGTGGTATAAGAGAAGTAGTTAGGACAAACTTTAAAAATAAAAATTATTAAAGGGCCATTATACTCTAACAAAAATCATTGAACCCAAAAATGCTGACAATATGCACAACTAGACTTGGTACTGATCATTCCTGTAAAGTTTGGATGAAAATGCACTTGTTGTTTATGAGGAGTAGTCCGGACAAGTTTTGTGACGGACGGACAGACAGACGACGGAGAAGTAATCCGTAGAGGCGACACAAAATGCCCCTTTCTACGAAATTCGCTATTAAACAGTAGATTATTTTGTAATTTTGACAGTTTTTATGTGTTACATGATAAATAGAAAAACATGCTACTGTCTTTTGATATCAATTTTATCATGCTCGGCTGATATGGACAGAAAGGGCTGGGCAAGCCTAGCCTGATAAAATTGATATCAAAAGACAGTAGCATGTTATTCTCTATATATATATATATAAATGTAGTGGAGCAGAATAATTTAATATTAAGACGTCTTTTGATAATGAAAACTAATGCCGAAGTCAGATAACAGAAACCTATTTGACTACTGATGGCTGAAAAAAACAAAGGGCAATAACTGAAAAATAATGCAGGGTAGGCTATCATTCTTGTGTAATGACATTTATCCACCTATGAAGTTTCAAGTTGATACCTCTAACACTTTTTAAGACAAGAATTTGTAACAGAGTTACCAACGTCCTCGCCCCGGGAGTTTTACATGAAGCATAAAATTGTGCTATTTCAAAAGATTGAGGTATGGATCTCAGGACATTCAGTCCAAAATTATGATCAATGCTAGATCTGCAAATGTAACAATAAATTTGTTAAAAAAATAAAACGGAACACAGAATTTAAAAATCTATCATGTAAAGCGTTGACCTCTAAGTGTGACCTTGACCTTGGAGGTAGGGGAGCAGGTGTTGTGCATGACATAACGTCTTATTATTGAGACTATTTGTGCCAAGTATTTTCAAAATCCCTTGAACTATGAAGAAGTTATAGATTGGACACAAAATATACCCTATAACAGACTATGTAAATCTTTGACCTCTAAGTGTGACCTTAACCTTGGAGGTAGGGACACAGATGTTACGCATGACATATCATCTAATCATTGTGACTATTTGTGCCAAGTATTTTCAAAATCCCTTAATCTATGAAGAAGTAATGGACAGGACAAAAAATATACCAAATAACAGACTCTGTTAACCTTTGACCTCAAGGTGTGACCTTGACCTTAAGAGGTAGGGGTGCAGGTGTTGTACCTGACATATCGGCTTATTATTGTGACTATTTGTGCCAAGTTTTTTCAAAATCCCTTGAATTATGAAGAAGTTCTAGATTCGACACAAAATATACCCTATAACAGACTAAGTTAATTTTTGACCTCTAAGTGTGACCTTGACCTTGGAGGTAGGGATGCAGGTGTTGCGCATGACACATCCTCTTATTATAGTGACTATTTGTGCTAAGTATTTTCAAAATCCTTTGATCTATTGAAAAAAAGTTATAGAACTGACACAAAATATACCCTGTAACAGACTATGTAAGTATTTGACCTCCAAGTGTGACCTTGACCTTGGAGGTAGGTGACCGGTTTTTGCGCATGACACATCATCTGATTATTGTGAACAATTATGGCAAGTATTTACAAAATCCCTTCATAGATAAGAAAGTTATGGACCGGACACGACATATACCCTCAAATAGACAATGTTGACCTTGAATGAGCAAGTACGACCTTGACCCTGAAGGTTACGGGTCTGGTTGTTGCGCATGACAACATTGTCTTTATTATAACAAACATTTGTGCCAAGTTATCTCAAATTCCTTTGATAAATGACAAAGTTATGGACCGGACACGAAATATACCCTGTAACAGACTATGTTAATATTTGACCTCCAAGTGTGACCTTGACCTTGAAGGTAGGTGACTGGTTTTTGCGCAAGACACATCGTCTGATTATTGTGAACAATTATGGCAAGTATTTACAAAATCCCTTCATAGATAAGAAAGTTATGGACCGGACACGACATATACCCTCAAATAGACAATGTTAACCTTGAATGAGCAAGTACGACCTTGACCCTGAAGACACTGGTCTGGTTGTTGCGCATGACACATCGTCTTATTATAACAAACATTTGTGCAAAGTAATTTCAAATTCCTTTGATAAATGACAAAGTTATGGACGGGACACGAAATATACCCTGTAACAGACTATGTTAATATTTGACCCCCAAGTGTGGCCTTGACCTTGAAGGTAGGTGACTGGTTTTTGCGCATGACACATCGTCTTATTATTGTGAACAATTATGGCAAGTATTTACAAAATCCCTTCATAGATAAGAAAGTTATGGACCGGACACGACATATACCCTCAAATAGACAATGTTGACCTTGAATGAGCAATAGTGACCTTGACCCTGGAGGTAGGGGTCTGGTTGTTGCGCATGACACATTGTCTTATTATAATAAACATTTGTGCCAAGTTATTTCAAATTCCTTTCATAAATGACAAAGTTATGGACCGGACACGAAAGTGTGACGGACGGACGGACGGACGAGCCAACATTTGATTATTATGAGCTTCATTCCGTAGTTAAATAAAGAACATAAACTCATAAAATTCAAATTAAGAGCTATTTTTTTGCTTTTATGAGCTTATTTTGCTTATGGACGTTGGTCCAGGTGGTGTTTATGAGCTCATTTGCCTCATAAACATCAAATTTTGGTATGTCCGGACAGACGGACGGAGCCTATTTCTATATCCCCCTTTTTTCTTCGAAAAGGCGGGGGACAATAAGCTCTGGAAAAAAGTATGAAAAATAACACAGGGAATTAACTCAAAATATTATAAAGAGTAGAGTTATCATTCTTGCGCACAGCATTCCTCCTCAATAAGATAAATCCACCTATGACGTTTCCATGCTGACATCTCAAAGACTTTTTCAGTTATGCTCCACTCAGGTGAAAAATTAAGTATGAAGAATAACAAAGGACAATAACTCACAAATTATGAAGGTTGAGTTATCGTTCTTGTGCACTGCGCACCTACTGAGTGAGATCTATCCACCTGTTTCATGTTGATATCTCAAAGGCTTTTTTAGTTATGCTCTGGACGAAAATTAAGCATGAAAAATTACAAAGGGCAATAGCTGAAAAATAATGCAGGGTAACTTATCATTCTTGTGTGCTGAACACCTCCTCAATGAGATCTATCCACCTTTGAAGTTTCAAGTTGATACCTCTTACACTTTTTGAGATAAGCTCCCGACAAAAAGTATGAAAAATAACAAAGGGCAATAACTCAAAAATTATACAAGGAAGAGTTATCATTCTTGCCCATAGGATTCTACTTAATAAGATCTATCCACCTATGAAGTTTCATGTTGACATCTTAAAGACTTCGAGTTATGCTCCACTCAGGTGAAAAATTAAGTATAAAAAAATAAAGGGCAATTACTCAAAAATTATGAAGAGTAGAGTTATCATTCTTGTGCACTGCACACCTTCTGAGAGAGATCTATCCACCTATGAAGTTTCATGTTGATATCTCAAAGGCTTTTTGAATTATGCTCTGGACAAAAAATTAGTTTGAAAAATATCAAAGGGAAATAACTAAAAAATTATGCAGGGTAGAGTTATCATTCTTGTGTGCTGCACTCCTCCTCAATATGATCTATCCACTTATAAGTTTCAAGTTGACACCTCAAATAATTTTTGAGATATGCTCCGGACAAAAATGTGAGACGGAAGGATGGACAGACAGAAGACCGGAAGGACGGACAGAGGGAGACCATTTCTATATCCCCCGCCGCCTTTCAGCAGGGGATAGTAATGGGAAAAACAACTGTCAAGATTACTGCATTTGAATATCCGTCAAAGATAATTACTCATGTGCTAAAATATAATTGATAATGGCAAATTCTGTCTGTTTTAAATTTGTATTTTCAGTCTTCCCTCAAAAAATGACCCAAAACATTGTACATAAAGTTACAGGGTTATTTGTTTTGTATCGGTGCTAGATCAAGCGTTGGTAAATGTTGAATGAATAGCAAATGCATTGTTTTCAATTTCAAGTGACGCATAGCCCAGAATGAAAACAAGCAAAATTGTTGAGATTTTCACAAAGTAGCTTAATCTAAAGCTAATCCCAAATCTTCCAGCATAAAATGTCGTCCTAATAGACCACACCCCACCTAACTTTGTTTCACCTTTTGCGATGACAAGTTTTCAATGAAATCAAATACAAAAGTGTTATGATGTCCTTGTTACAGCATCATAGCATACACTTCAACCAAATATGCTCAGTACTTTCGTGCTTGCATTTAATTTATGTCTTTGTTACAAGCCATTATGTCACCTGTGGCACAAAAGCTCAACTGAATTGTATTAAAAATCTCGTATCTGGCTTAACTAATTGATTTTTGTTATAATTTTTAATTATAAGATAATATTATTTTCATCTTTTCGAGACAGTAATGGTATCAGTAACTTAAGATGTCTAATAAAAGCTTTTACTTGTATGATTTATATGCATGACACAAATATGAAGTGCCTGTGCACTGAAAAATTATATTATTAAAAAAAAAAAAAAGAGGAATTTCTGGGATGTAAACCCGCACCAGTATGATGTAAAGACTAGCGCACTACCACTACACTATAAAGCCTCATTGAAAATACTCATTGTGGTCAATAAGTATTACTGTATTATCCATACACACATGACTTATCTATCCTGAAGTGCAATGATCCATGTTATATTTACAACGGTTCCGAAATAAATAAACTTCAACAGTACATGATAACTAGAACTGTGTCCAAAGGACACGGATGCCCCCACTGACAACATATATATGGTATATAGTGAAAAAATCAACAAAGGGCCATAATTCTGTTAAATTTGGTAGCAGCAAAAATTCCTTCCTTTACTACCATCTACACATTAAGGTTGTTCATCCCTGGAAGTTTAAGCAAACTCTGCCATCTGGTTTAAGAGGAGTTGCGTTCACAAAATTTCTACATAGTATATAGTTAAAAAAATCAACAAAGGGCCATAATTCTATTAAATTTGGTCGCAGCAAAAATTCCTTCCTTTACTACCATCTACACATTAAGGTTGTTCATCCCTGGATGTTTAAGCAAAATCTGCCATCCAGTTTAAGAGGAGTTGCGTTCACAAGATTTCGGGACGTACGTACGACGGACAGACGTACGTACGGACGGAAGGAAGTGTGGACAGACAGAGGGACGGACAAGTGCAACGCTATATGCACCCCACTTTGTGGGGGCATAAAAATTCAGGTCAATATTAGAGGCTATAATGTGTCAAAGAGTACTATCTGGACATGCCAATTAGATGCAAATTGCCTTTTTTGTATTGATGGTTCCCACACTTTTGTTGAAATCAATCCAGCAGTTGCAAAGAAATAGCAATATTGCTCTATATGCATACTACATAACTAATCAAGGGCCATAACTCTGTGATAAAGGGTCAGACCGAAACAAGGCAACAATATGCCCATCACCTCTTGGTATTTATGGTTCCATTAAAGTTTCATTGAATTTCTGCCAGTAGTTGCAGAGAAATAGAACGGAAACAATTATTGCTCTAAATAAATACTTCATAACTAATCAAGACAATATGTGCAGCTCCTCTTGGTATTGATGGTTACCATAAAGTTTCATTGAATTCCTGCCAGCAGTTGTAGAGAAGTAGCGCAGAAGTGATTATTGCTCTTTTTGCACAATGAAGGGCCATAACTCTGTGTTGAAGAGTCTGACCAGAACAAGGCAATGATATGCGCATCTCCTCTTGGTATTGATGGTTCCCATATAGTTTTGTGAATTCCAACCAATAGTTGCAGAGAACTACCACAGAAACGAAATTCTGACTGATGGACAGAAAGACAGATGGAAGGACGGACAAGGCCAAAACATATTTTCCTCATGATTCCATCTACAGGGGGATAATAAACAAGAGCTGTCACAGGAGACAACGAAGCTCAACTAATAAAATACTGGACGCAGTAAGAAGATAAAACTATGAAAAATAATCAATTATGATATAAATATTTTCCTACTTATGACAAGAAGTTATAGTTGTAAACATAAATTCCAATTTCAAGGGGAAAAAAATCTGGAAATAGTCACACTAGAGTAATGGACCTTGTCACACAACATGTGTGTAATAATAAGAAATATATATTTAAAATAAAAAAATCTAAGTAAAAGGGGAGATAATTCTTGCAATATTGGTGCTAGAGTTATGAAGCTTGTCACTTGGTTAATGATAAGGAACATATATTTGAAGTAATAAGTTGATTCATTAAGAAATAAAGAAGTAGCAGTAAAAAATAATGTTTTTTAAGGAAAATTCTCAGTTCAAAGGGAGATACATGTATATCTGAAAATATTGGTGCTAGAGTTATGAACCTTGTCACATAAGATGTGGTTAATGATAAGGAACATATATTTGAAATATAAAGATGATTCCTTAAGAAATAAAGAAGTAACAGTAAAATTTAATATTTTTTAAGAAAAATTCTAAGTTCAAGGGGAGATAAATCTGAAAATATTGGTGCTAAAGTTATGAACCTTGTCACATAAGATACGGTTGATAATAAGGAACATTATAATATTTGAAGTTTGAAGTTGATATCTTAAGAAATCAAAAAGTTAAAGTAAAAAATATTTTACTGCACCAAAACTTTAATCTGAAATCTGGACGCGGACGCAGGGGCGAGTAGGACAGCTCTCCATATACTTCGTATAGTCAAGCTAAAAAGGAACTACTGACTAGCGGAAGGAACAAATATATATTTTTTGTGGACAAGATTTTTTATACTTCACAACAGCAGGTGTCACTTGCTGTGTGGCAAATGTAAACAAGAGGGCCATGATGGCCCTGAGGTCGCTCACCTGTATAAAGGCACCCGGAGCGGGGCCAGTTTAAACCCACGGGCTTTTATTTGAACAAACTTGGAAGACACCCATTAGAAGATATTTCACGATGTTAAGTTTTTACTACACACATATAATGAAAAACAACAATCTACCCCCCTCCTTCCATACCCCCCCCCCCCCTCTGGCAGGGCCAATTTTAACCCCAGGGCTTTTATTTGAACAAACTTGGTAGACACCCATAAGAAGATGTTTCATGCTAAACATCTAAGCTCTAGCTCATTGGGTTTTTTTTAAAAGAAGATTTTTTAAGTTTTTTCTATACACATATAGTTTAAACCAATGACACCCCTGGGGCGGGGCCAATTTTGACTCCAGGGCTTTTATTTGAACAAACTTTGTAGACACTCACTAGAAGATGTTTCATGCTTAATATCTAAACTCCAGCTATTTGGGTTTTTTCAAAGAAGATTTTTTAACTTTTTGCTATACACATATAAGGAAAATCAAGGACCCCCTGGCCGGGCCAATTTTGACCCCAGGGCTTTTATTTGAACAAACTTTGTAGACACCAATTAGAAGATGTTTCATGCTAAATATCTTAGCTGTAGCTCTTTGAGTTCTTTAAAAGAAGATTTTTTAAGTTTTTACTATATGCATATAGAGAAAATCAATGACCCCCTGGGGCGGGCCAATTTTTACCCCAGGGCTTTCATTTGAACAAACTTGGTAGACACTCATTAAGAGAAATTTCATGCTAAATATCTTAGCCCTAGCTCTTTGGGTTCTTTAAAAGAAGATATTTTAAGTTTTTACTATATGCATATAGGGAAAATCAAAGACCCCCTGGGGCGGGGCCAATTTTGACCCAAGGGCTTTTATTTGAACAAACTTGGTAGACACTCACTAGAAGATGTTTCATGCTAAAGATCTTAGCTCAAGCTCTTTGAGTTCTTTAAAAGAAGACTTTTTAAGTTTTTACTATATGCATATAGGGAAAATCAATGACCCCCTGGGGCAGGGCCAATTTTTACCCCAGGGCTTTTATTTGAACAAACTTTGTAGACACTCATTAGAAGATGTTTCATGCTAAATATCTTAGCCCCAGCTCTTTGGGTTCTTTAAAAGAAGATATTTTAAGTTTTTACTATATGCATATAGGGAAAATCAAAGACCCCCTGGGGCGGGGCCAATTTTGACCCCAGGGCTTTTATTTGAACAAACTTGGTAGACACTCATTAGAAGATGTTTCATGCCAAATATCTAAGCTCTAGCTCTTAGGGTTTTTTTAAAGAAGATATTTAAAGTTTTTTCTTTCGGTTGCCATGGCAACCAGAGTTCTGCATGGAATTAAATTCTTTGAACAATTTTTAAAGGTGACCACCAAATATTCCTGTGAAGTTTGGATGAAATTGGCTTAGTGGTTTATGAGGAGATGTCATTTAAAGTAAAAGTTTACGGACGGACGGACGACAGACGGACGCCGGACGAAAAGCGATCACAAAAGCTCACCCTGTCACTTTGTGACAGGTGAGCTAAAAAGTTGCCCCATATTTCACTTCATAGTTGTTATATATTTCTGGTCCTTTGGGACCATTGATTCCAGCATTTTAAGTGACGAATAGAGTACCGATTAAGCTGGTGGTAGGGGATGCGAGGGTTGTTGCACTTTTTCATTATCCATCATGTACAGACTCAATCAAACCAAATCTACAATTTTCATGTTATTAAAGCTTCTAAGGGATCACCCTTTCCAGTGTTTCATACATTTTTACTGTTTTTGCTAATTGCATCAGAAGCTCTTACTCATAATGCAGCAATGTCCTTCCCAATGCAATGTTCATGATGAAAGTTTTATTTATGATGGTTTCATTTCTAATTTATATTATTCTTCTTGCAACTTCAGTTAAGCTATTTTTATAACTTCCGATTATATTCCAAATTGCTTTTTCATTAATGAAGTGAGAAACATGCAGTTCAAAGAAATACGCAGGTGTATTATGGATGTGAAACAAGAAAATATAACAAAGATCAACAATAGAAAGCGACATTTAGAGAATGCAGCTCCCGATAAAATCCAGTCACACTGGACAATCACAAAGGCACTCAGGAGGACACCAAACAAAAGGCCATGAAGTGGTCATACCAATGAATGATAACAATTGACAGCTGAATAAAGAAACACTAAAAATGTCAAAGCTATATGAAAACATTTTTAAAAGAGAAAGAGAATTGTATAATATTGTCAAAGAAATATCTGTGAATAATAAATATGATCTTCGCTGAGCCCTTTTGCATTTTTATAGTTGACTCATAAATAATACGATTTAGTTTGCAACAAAAAATGCTTGAAGTACAAGTTTGCAACAAAAATGCGCTTGAAAAACATATTTTATTCCAGTAAAACTTTTTTTGGAACATGCAAATTTAAACTTTTACGCAGTATTGACAGAATCATATTTTGTCTTGTTTGGTGAACTTACAAACGTTAATAAATCAGCAAAAAATCCCTCCAGAATTATCACTAACATAAAGATGAGTTGTTATAGCCAGAAAATAACAATTAAGCATGTTTGAAAAATGGTTATTAGCCCTTATAAGTTGATTACAATAAAAATTTAACACTAACCTCATAAACATTGGTTGTTGTTGAACTTGTGGATGAGTAGATTGTTGTATTTGCTCTTGCTGTATTTGCTCCTGCTGTTGTTGTTGTTGAGATATATCAGGACTACTATCATTCTATGAAGGCAAATTGTTCTTGTTAAAATTAAGTTTACAGGTAATTTTATTCTATTTCAAATCAAATTTTGATACTATGTAAAATTCATCAATAAGCAGATGTAAGGTATAACAAGAGCAATCAGTAATCACATGTGTCGCCTCATGATGGCCAATTTCATGTTGGGACAAATGTTGTGACAGCCAGACTTGGGACAAATTTTGTGACAGACGGACAGACAGACGGACAGTGCACAACTAGACTTGGTACTGATCATTCCTGTAAAGTTTGGATAAAATTTCACCAGTAATTTATGAGGAGTAGTCCGCACAAGCTTTTGCGTATCTGGCAACACACAGAAAAAAACACCTTTTTATCAAAGGGCCATAACTCAGCCAAAAATCATTCAACCGGAAAACCCGTGCAATATGCGCAAGGACTTGAGCTACAGATCAATCCTGTAAAGTTTCATTGAAATTGCATTAGTGGTATAAGAGAAGTAGTCCGGACAAACTTTAAAATTAAAAATTATTAAAGGGCCATAACTCTGACAAAAATCATTGAACCTGAAATGCTGACAATATGCACAACTAGACTTGGTACTGATCATTCCTGTAAAGTTTGGATGAAATTGCACCAGTAGTTTATGAGGAGTAGTCCGGACAAGTTTTGTGACGGACGGATGGACAGACGGACAGACAGACAACGGAGAAGTGATCCCTATATGTCGCCACTACTCCGTAGAGGCAACACAAAAACAATTATTTCATTAAGAAATATCAAACATTATAGCTACCAACAATGAAAAGTGTAAACAAGCTTTTTGTTATGACAACATTTTATAATACATTTTTATACAAATTTACAGGTATATAAAAACAAGAGCTGTCCGTAAGACAGCGCGCTCGACTTTTTTATTGCTTGCCAATAAAAAAAGTTTTTGCAGTAAAAGGCAATACAAGAATCTCTGTATTTTTAAAGTGAACTAGTTGTTTGATACCCTTGAATATTACAGCAATGTTTATATGACATAATTTATGGTAAAGTGAACAAGTGGATAGGAATGAATTTTTTTAGATTTTTTAAGTTTTTTAGTGCTTGCCTATAATACAAAACATTGACAGTTAAGGGCCATAATTCAAATAAAATCTTTGACAGAATTACCTTCTCCTGGACATGTTTGGGAATCATGATTGTAAACAAGTATTCCAACTTTCAAATTAATATCTCAAACAGTTCAGTCAAAAAGTGGACTGGTACTAAAAACTTAACCAAGATTCTAAGTCGATAAAAGGCCTTAATTTTTAAAACAAATCCTTGACAGAGTTACCTTCTCTTGCGTACAGATGGGGGTAATGATGTGAAATAGCATTAAAAGTTTCAAAGCAATATCTCAAAGGGTTAAGGCAATAAGTGGATTTTACCCATATTCAATGTATTTTCTAAGTCAAAAAGGGGCATAATTCTGTCAAAAACCTTGACAGAGTTATGTCCTCTTGTCTGTTGATGAAGGTCGTGATGGTAAACAAGTATGGTCAGTTTCAAAGCAATACCTCCAATGGTTTTGAAATAAAGTGAGGTGGTACAAAAAACTTAACCAAGCTCAATACACTTTCTAAGTCAAAAAAGGGCCATAATTCTGTCAAAAACCTTGACAGAGTTATGTACTCTTGTCTGTAGATGGAGGTTATGATGGTGAACAAGTATGGTAAGTTTCAAAGCCATACTTGTAATACTTCTGAAATAAAGTGGGGTGGTACGAAAAACTTAACCAAGGTGTGACGCCAACGCTAACGCCGACGCCGACGCCGGGGCGAGTAGGATAGCTCCCCTTTTCATAGAAAAGTCGAGCTAATTATTGTTTATTGTTACATGAACCATATGTTTTGACCCCTTAAAATCACATTCATTGCTCATCAAGAGAGAGCAAACAGTACTCTTAAGCATTTAGTTCCATTACAAAAATAAAAGCAATATCTTTAACCAATGTTTATGTGGGTAATTAGAAATATATCAGATTACCATAAGTGGTGCAGGAGAAGGACCTGGTAGAAAAGGTACTCGTCCCCATCTCTGTATTAGTTCACCTGTAAACAGTGAAACAAATGATGAATCAAAACCAGGTGTGTAGAGAAGATCCTAGAGACACTTTACAATGATATACATGTAGCTGGTGTAAGTGATATCGTGGATCAAAACCAAACTTGCATAAGGTCTAATAAATGACACACCTAGGTAACAAATATGGCATGATAATCTATCATTAAAAAACAACTGTCAAAGTTATGTGATATAGTTTCCCGAAAAATAATGTTTTAGTTAAAACAAATTTACAGTTGAAAGACCCTACTTTAAGATGGAAATTATATAGGAAAGCAATTTATCTTATTCACATCAGACTGTAAAGCATATCCTAATAACTTTTCATGAGCAAATCTCCTACTCAAATAGGACTCTATACCATAGTAAAGCAGGTCAAAATATTTGAAACCATGTGTAAACTATGAAGTCTAAAATGTATATAACACTGATTATTCTACAAAAGGAATTTATAATTAAACATAAAGTGTAAATGTGTGTAAAATTTACCAAGTTGTGAAAATTGCTCATCACAGCCTCTGCGAATAGATAAGTTCATGGTAAAATATCCTGCATCGAACCACTCTGCCATTGCAGCTGATAAATAAGGACCTGAAATTTTTATTAACAATTAATATTGACTTGTGTATTTCAATTAACATTTGTTTTTACAGACTACAAGGTAGTACATTGAAATGAGATTATTCTTCTCTTTTACTTCACAAAGTATTTTTGTTCACTGTTTTGAACAGGCAAAACACATATATTTAAGAGATTATTGTTTATCTTTTATCAATCACATTTTTTTTTCTCACTTTTATATTTTTGGATTCTAACAATTATAATGATAAATTCCTGAAATCTCATCTAATAGATTATCTCAGCAACACCCAGTAAACAAAACAATGGTTACTTAACTAAAAGACCTGTTTGATTAGTTGTACTAAAATCAATAAGAACTATGCTCTTGTAAATTCTAAGAGGCTTACTGCCATAATCTTGTGAGTAAACTTCAAAAACAACCACAACCTAAAATACTGATTTATAACTAAATACTTTTATTTTACCTTGCAGGCCCCCTTGTAGGTCTCTGTAGTACCATTCATTGTTGTTTTTATGGTCTGGGGGTTGAGCACTTGGTGGTTCATCATCCTACATACATTATGAACAAATTAATGTACAAATCTTTATTCATTTCATAATAATCATAAAATATATTTAATTTTCAAGTCTTATGGAATCATATATGTAAATTTCTAAATAGAATGTATGAAAATCCAAATAATTTGAGAGGTATTCAAATCTCATACAAAAATTCATGACAATGTTTATAAATGATGCTAATAAATGACACAACTAGGTAATAAATATAGCATGTTAATCCATCATTTAAAAACAACTGACAAAGTTATGTGATATAGTTTCCTGAAAAATGTTTTAGTTAAAACAAATTTACAGTTGAAAGACCCTACTTTAAGATGGAAATTATATAGGAGAAGAATTTATCTTATTCACTTCGGACTGTAAAGCATATCCTAATAACTTTTCCCAAGCAAATCTCCTACACACATGAAGGAATTTTAATTTTTGTTTTGTTTTGGGTTTTACGTCACATCGACACAGTATAGGTCATATCGCGACGTTCCAGCTTTACTGGTGGAGGAAGACCTCAGGTGCCCTTCCGTGCATTATTTCAGGCACGAACGGGCACCTGAGTAGAACCACCAACGTTCCGTAAGCTAGCTGGATAGCTTCCTCACATGAAAGAATCCAAAGTCCCTGTCGGGATTCGAACCCACAGCGGTGAGGGGCAAGTGGTTTGAAGTCAACGACCTTAACCAGTCGGCCACTGACGCCCCATAGGAATTTTAATGAAACCTTACAGAAATGTTCACCACTATGAGAAGCCGTATGGGGCGCATGAACCAGGTCTCTAGGTCAAGGTCACACATAGGTGTCAAAGTTCAAATAAATATATGTTACCAAAACTTTCAGTCATCATTTATTGAGGGATTAAAACACAAATGTTCAATATCATGACTATTGATGTGAAACAAGTGATTTATGTTAAAATATGCAAGGTCAAGGTCACTAAATATGACATTTGTTCCTTAACAAAAATAAAAGCCATATCTTTAACCAATGTTTATGTGAGTAATTAGAAATATATCAGATTACCATAAGTGGTGCAGGAGAAGGACCTGGTAGAAAAGGTACTCGTCCCCATCTCTGTATTAGTTCACCTGTAAACAGTGAAACAAATGATGAATCAAAACCAGGTGTGTAGAGAAGATCCTAGAGACACTTTACAATGATATACAGTGTAACTTCTGAAAACCGAACACCCCTGGGACTTGTCAAAAAGTTCGGATTTCAGAGGTTTCCGGAATTCAGAGGTTTAGGATAATGTGGACAAGACTAAGCCACTAAATGTCCAGGAAAATGTGGCCATTACTGTAATATCATATATAATAGTCTTTAATCAACTTGAAGATAAAGATGTGAATAAAAATAATACATTTATATTTAACACTTTATTTAATACTATATAATAATGATACTTATATAAACAAGCAATTATCATAGTATTGCAAGCAATCCATAAGTCCCCTACCGGTTAGAACCCCAGCAACATTCTGAAGGGCCATTGGCCATTCACTTATGTCTCTATTTTAAGTAAATTTGTTGAAAAAGTTCTTAAAAAGTGATCACAGGAAACAGTTTTTATGTACAAACAGACAGATGTTACACTATAATGTACAGTCTCTTAACATCTTAAAGTCTCTTACAACAACATTCATATTTATGCATCTGACTTTTTAAAGAAGAAATCAATTGTAGACTGTTTCTGCACACACTTTGCTTGACAATTTTGCATTCAGTTAGCATCTGGAGTTCCTGCACAGTATTGAGATAATCACTTGCTTTTTCAGTTGCAAAATTTTCAATCTTAATCAACATTTCAAGCACTTCACTATGAGTAAGTTCACTCCCAGGTAAATGTTGCTGTACATCATCTGTTTCAGTATCAAAGACATCACATGTGGTTTAAGAGGATTCCTTAAATGACTGCACAAGATTGCACTCCCATTCGTCTGAATTATCCTCCATTGGAATTATGATCAAAGTTTTATAAGTCCTCACAAGTGTATCTGAAATATTGAACAAGCACATTAAGGGGTACATCATCATCATCAAACTCATCATCATCAACAAGATTATCAGAAGACATCTCAAAGTGTGTGGAGCTAAATCCCACTGACTTAAAACACTTCACTACTGTGTCAGTCTTAACACTGTCCCATGCTTTTACAACCCAACCGATAGCATCAAGAAGAGACACGGTTTTACAAAGTTCAGTCACTGACTCAGCACTATCCATTTTACTCAACAGTGATCTCAACATTGACTTCCTGTAGTAAGCTTTGAATGTTCGGATTATACCTTGATCCAATGGTTGTAGTTGTGATGTCGTGTTGGCTGGCAAGAACTTGATTTCTACGTTTGATAAAGTATAATCTTCTTGTTTTCCATGTGATGAAGCATTGTCTAACAGCATGAGAATTTGGGACCTTGTCTGCGCATGTCAGAGTTTAAATCCACAAGCCAGTCAGTAAACACCTTATTGTTCATCCATGCTTTTTTTTAGCCACATACTTAACACCAAGTTCTGTTTTTTTGACATTCTTAAAACACCTTGGATTTTCAACTTTTGTAATACCTAATGGTCTCAATTTTTCACCAGACGCGCCACAAGCAAACATTACCGTAATCCTATCTTTTGACACTTTAGTTCCTTTTGATGCTGTCCCTTTCACAGATAATGTTTTATCTGGCAAAGCTCTAAAATACAATCCAGTCTCATCACACTTGAATACCTCATCCAAAGAATAGTCACCAATGATTTCAGGAATTCGCGATTTGAAATTTTCATTAAAAGCTTTGTATTCAGTGATTCCAAGTTCTTGAGCAAACTGAAGTGCTTTCTCTTTAATAATTGGACCAGAGAGTGGCATATTTTTAGCACATACAACACAGAACCATTGCCACACAAGATCATTCAAGTGTTCATACTTTGCATCATAACCAATACGCATCTTACTTGGGGAAGTATTACACTCCCAATGTTTCTTTTAGGTTTCTTTCTTTTTCAACATGTCTGCTACTGTTGACTTTCCTATGCCATACTTTTCAGAGAGTACCTGAAAACTAGAACTCCGCGAGTCGGATGTGTCGCCTGGTGAACAATGTAGTTTAGGAGAAATGGCCAGGACAAAAATGAAATATGAAAAATAACAATGGGCAATAACTAAAAAAATAATAAGTGCATAGCAGAAGTTTCTGTGCACTGCACTTCTTATCAATAAGATCTATCATTCTATGATGTTTCAAGTCCATAGCCTTCATACTTGAGGAGAAATGACCAGGACAAAAATAAAGTAAGAAAATCAACAAAGGGCAATAACTCAAAAAATAAGTTATGCAGAGTATCAGTTCTTATGCACTGCACTTTTTCTTCATGAGATCTATCATCCTATGAAGTTTCAAGTCCATAACTTTTATACTTTCGGAGAAATGGCCTGGACAAAAATTAAGTATGAAAATTAACAAAGGGCCATAACTCAAAAATTAGGAAGTGCAGAGTACCGGTTCTTGTGCACTGCACTTCTTCTTAATGAGATCTATCATCCTATGAAGTTTCAAGTCCATAGCTTTTTTAGTTGAAGAGAAATGGCCCGGACAAAATTAAAGTATGAAAATTAACAAAGGGCAATAACTCAAAAAATAAGAACTGCAGAGTACTGGTCCTTGTGCACTGCACTTCGGGTTATTGAAAGAAGCATGCATACCAAGTTTGAAGTCAATCAGACTTATAGTGACTGAGTTATGCTCCGCACAAGCTTTAGGGGACGACGACAACGACGCCGACAACGAAGCCGACACAGACACCGCCGCCGCCGACAAAAGTAACCCCTATATGTCACCTTTTCAAGGCAACACAAAAAGAAGAAAATATTGAAATAGTGCAATTTTTGTTTGCAAACAGAAATTCAGTAAAACACAAACATTGGTATTTCATTTCAACAGAAAATAAAACATTTCATGCAGATCATTCATTCAAAAAGAAAACAATCTTCACAAACCTTCAATGTTGGTTTGGGAACCATTTCAGACTCACAAATTACCTTAATTTTGTCCTCAAGGGACAGCTCAGTTCTACGACATTTAGAAGGTGTTTCGTTCATTATGACTATGAAACTAATGCAAATTCATGAAAAGACCATTATTTAAAGATTGTTCTGTCTTCATTTTAATCATTTAAAGTTTGCTCATTTTAATCTTACCTGCAAATGCCTTTGAATTTCTATCAGTTTGTAGAAATGTTGTTAATTGCATAAACTTACATATTGTCCGATGCTAGTTAATAATTATTACATCAAATGCAATAAAATCCCTAAAGTGATGCATACATTGTCCCAATTAATTGTCATTTAATCCGCTAATAAACACTTCAAATTAACTGACCTCCGTAAATTACTTCAATTAACCGCATCACTTCAAACATACCATTTCACAGTTTGTGATTTTAATGCGTGTCAAATTACACGATCACCGCTAATTAGTAAACAATCGACAGGGAGATTAAATCTTCCTGCAGGGTAAACCTTCTCGATTTACAATGTATTTCACACCTTTGGATATTTCCGGTTTTTGGAGGTAAAATTGCATTGATTTGACTCTAATTTTACGAAAATATCTACCGGAATTCAGAATTTCCGGAATTCAGAAGTATTATATTTATAGAAAATAGAAGGGAAAAAATCGGGACCGAAAAAATTGTTCGGTTTTTAGAAGTTTCCGGATTTCAGAAGTTCCGGAATTCGGAAGTTACACTGTAGCTGGTGTAAGTGATATCGTGGATCAAAACCAAACTTGCATGATAGCCTACTCAAATAAGACTATATACCATAAGTATAGCAGGTCAAAATATTTTAAACCAATTGTGTAAACTATGAAGTCTAAAATGTATATAACACTGATTCTACAAAAGGAATTTATAATTAAACATAATGTGTAAATGTGTGTAAAATTTACCAAGTTGTGAAAATTGCTCATCACAGCCTCTGCGAATAGATAAGTTCATGGTAAAATATCCTGCATCGAACCACCCTGCCATTGCAGCTGATAAAAAAGGACCTGAAATTTTTATTAACAATTAATATTGACTTGTGTATTTCAATTAACATTTGTTTTTTACAGACTACAAGGCAGTACATTGAAATGAGATTATTCTTCTCTTTTACTTCACAAAGTATTTTTGTTCACTGTTTTGAACAGGCAAAACACATATATTTAAGAGATAATTGTTTATCTTTTATCAATCACATTTTTTTTCTCACTTTTATATTTTTGGATTCTTACAATTATAATGATTAATTCCTGAAATCTTATCTAATAGATAAACTTAACACCCAGTAAACAAAACAATGGTTACTTAACTAAAAGACCTGTTTGATTAGTTGTACTAAAATCAATAAGAACTATGCTCTTGTAAATTCTAAGAGGCTTACTGCCATAATCTTGTGAGTAAACTTCAAAAACAACCACAACCTAAAATACTGATTTATAACTAAATACTTTTATTTTACCTTGCAGGCCCCCTTGTAGGTCTCTGTAGTACCATTCATTGTTGTTTTTATGGTCTGGGGGTTGAGCACTTGGTGGTTCATCATCCTACATACATTATGAACAAATTAATGTACAAATCTTTATTCATTTCATAATAATCATAAAATATATTTAATTTTCAAGTCTTATGGAATCATATATGTAAATTTCTAAATAGAATGTATGAAAATCCAAATAATTTGAGAGGTATTCAAATCTCATACAAAAATTCATGACAATGTTTATAAATGATGCTAATAAATGACACAACTAGGTAATAAATATAGCATGTTAATCCATCATTTAACAAGGGTGCCAATGTCACAAAATACGCCCATTTACGAAAGCTTTAGATGGAGATGGGGGCATTATGGATAAGTGTTATCTAGCAAGCAAGTTTTTATTCTTGGCACCGCCTCCATGGTCGAGGGGTTAGAGTCGATGACTTCTAATCCAGTTACCTCTCTGGCGTGGGTTCGATCCCCGGGAGATGCTTTGGTAGTTTAGCGCGGAGGAAGGTAGTCTAGTACTGGTGTAACTCTCCAGGAACGATGGTTAGGAAACTACCCGCCTATATGACAGAAATACTGTTGAAAAAGGCGTAAAATGAAACAAACAAACAAAACTGTGTTGTTAAATGAACCTTAAAACAAATCAGTAGGGAAGATATGCACAGGATGTGTGACCTTGACCTTGGTCGCAGGGACCTGAATTTTATGCACGACATTCAGCCTCACAATGATGAACATTTGTGCCAAATTATATTGAAATCCCTCTATGCATGTAGAAGTTTTGCTCCAGACAAGCGTTTTTCTATGAGCTCTAACTGTGACCTTCACCTTTGACCTAGAGACTTGGTTCATGTGCAGGGCACTACGTCTCATGGTGGTGAACAATTCTATAAAGTAACATTAAAATTCCTCCATGCATGTAGAAAATATGCTCCGGACAACATCTGGATATTTAATCATCTCCAGTGACCTTGACCTTGCAAATATTAACCTAAATTAAATGTGTCACACCTGTAGTCATGATAGTTACCATTTGTGCTACAATCCATCAATAAATGATGACTAAATGGTCCCTATACACATCTTCAAATTTTTATCTGAACCTTGACCTCTATGTGTAACCTTGACTTTGGTCGCAGCGATCTGAATTTTGCGTGCGACACTCAGCCTCACAATGGTGAACATTTGTGCCAAGTTATATTGAAATCCCCCTATGAATGTAGAAGTTTTGCTCCGGACAAGCGTTTTTCAATGAACTCTAAGTGTGACCTTGACCTGGAGACCTGGATCATGCATGGAGCAATACATATCATAGTGGTGAACATTTCCATAAAGTACTATAAAAATTCTTCCATACATGTAGCAGAATATGCTCCAGACAAAATCTGGATATTTCACCATCTTTAGTGACCTTGACCTTGCATATATTGACCTAAAGTACATGTGTCACAGCCGTAGTCATGATAATGACCATTTGTGTTACAATCCCTCAATAAATGATGATTAAATCGTCCCTATACACATCTTCATATTTTTATCTAAACTTTGACCTCTATGTGTGACCTTGACCTTGGCTGCATGGACCTGAATTTTGTGCGCGACACTCCGCCTCACAATGGTGAACATTTGTGCCAAGTTATATTGAAATCCCTCTATGCATGTGGAAGTTTTGCTCCGGACAAGCGTTTTTCAAATGAGCTCTAAGTGTGACCTTGACCTTTGACCTAGAGACCTAGTTCATGGGCGTGACATGGCTTCTCATAATGGTGAACATTTCTATGAAATTTCATAAAACTCCCTCCATGCGTGTAGGAGATATGCTCCGGACAAAATCTGGATATTTCATCATCTTTAGTGACCTTGACCTTGTATATATTGACCTAAATTATATGTAATCACAGCCATAGTCTTGATAATGACCATTTGTGTTACAATCCCTCAATAAATGATGACTAAATGGTCCATATACACATCTTCATATTTTTATCTGAACTTTGACCTCTATGTGTGACCTTGACCTTGGCCTCAAGAACCTGAATCTTGCGCGCGACACTCTGCCTCACAATGGTGAACATTTGTGCCAAGTAATATTGAAATCCCTCTATACATGTGGAAGTTTGCTCCGGACAAGCATTTTTCAATGAGCTCTAAGTGTGACCTTGACCTTTGACCTAGAGACCTGGTTCATGTGCGCGACACTGCTCCTCATAGTGGTGAACATTTCTATGAAGTTTCATTAAAATCCCACATACATGTAGGAGATATGCTCCGGACAAAATTGGACGCCGCCCGCCCACCCGACCGTCCGTCCGCCCGCCCGCCAGGGACGTTCCCATAATACGTCCCGTTTTTCAAACGGGTGTATAAAAACAACTGTCAAAGTTATGTGATATAGTTTCCTGAAAAATGTTTTAGTTAAAACAAATTTACAGTTTAAAGACCCTACTTTAAGATGGAAATTATATAGGAAAGGAATTTATCTTATTCACATCAGACTGTAAAGCATATCCTTAATTTGGTAAGCCTAATTAACCTAACATATAGTGATAAACCTAGATTATTCATATCTATTTTGAAATCAACTAATATACCCATATTCCTCCTTATGAACTACAGAATCTGCTGATGTAAACACAGATTATGAATTCTATATTGTAACAAGAGATGATTATTTGTGGTGGCTAGTAATGAAAATAGCAAACACTCTAAAATAATATAAAATATAAGACAGGTGAAAAAGAAATTAAACAAGAGCTTTCAATAGGATGGATTTACAGACAAGGATTTTTCTAAAAATAGAATCACTGATAAGAAATACACATAGAAACAGTTGCTGGTCGGACAATCATTTTGTCCGACCTGTGACCAGTCCTATAGAACTTATATTACTTTCAGTGTGGAGTCAATGAAAAATTAAAAGTTTAAACAAATTTTACAATATTAATGTATGAAATGTTAATTCCAGATACGAAGCTAAAACATATTACATGTATTAATGCTTTGGGTGGGTTATGCCCATTATTGAGAGATCATTATAATTTATGTGACTTAAAAGAGTATTTTAAACTGTCATCTAGAAATGTGTCCATAGGACATGGGTACCCCCACACTCCACTGTTCTGTCAATCTTATGACTGTAGGTCAAATATTTTTTGGACTATATGTGCCACAAGTTGAAAACTAAACATTTTTTACTAAGTAAAGGGCAAGAACTTTACAAATACTGTGTAAATCCACAAGCAATTTATACTACTGTAAATCAAGGGCAATAACTCTAACAAAACTGAAACAAGAGCCGGTTAACCCGGATGATGCTCTCTGACTAGGTTTTGGACACAGAAAAGTATATCTTTTGTAGTTTCAGACTTATGTCCCAGATAAAGTTCAAAGTGTGATAATTCCAAACTTAGGCAAGGCAGAGTTACTGTTCTTTGCACTGCACATCTACTCAATGAGATCTAAAAAGTTGTAAATACGACTTCAAATAACAAAAATGTGGGCCTGACACGATTTTGCTGCAAGGTCATGCTGTGACCTTGACCTTCAAGGTAGCCACCCAAATGTTGCTCGCAACACATCGTCTCAATATGGTGATCATTTCTGTAAAATAGTTGTATAATGCAACTGCAAATAACGAAGTTAAGGGTCAGACACAATTTTGCTGCAAGGTCATGCTGTGACCTTGACCTTCAAGGTAGTGACCAAAATGTGGTGAGCAATACATCGTCTCAATATGTGATCATTTCTATGAAATACTTTAAAAATCCGACTTCAAATAACAAAGTCATGGGCTGGACACGATTTTGCTGTAAGGTCATGCTGTGACCTTGACCTTCAAGGTAGCGACCCAAAAGTTGCGTCTGACACATTGTCTCAATATGGTGATCATTTCTGTGAAATAGTTTAAAAATCCGACTTCAAATAACCAAGTTATGGGCCGGACATGATTTTGCAGCAAGATCATGCTGTGACCTTGACCTTAAAAGTAGCGACCCAAATGTTGCAAGCGACATGTCATCTCAATATGGTGATCATTTCTGTGAAATAGTTTAAAAATCCGTCTTCAAATATAGAAGTTATGGGCCTGACTCGAATTTCGGGACATACGTACCAATGGACTGATTACCCGACGGCTATATGCTCCCCCGAAATTTTTCATTCATAAGGTCATAACTCTAAGTCAAATCCTTTTTGAGTAAGATGCGACACAAGTTGAAAATTGCAAAATTTTACTAAGTCAAGGGCAATAACTCAAAAAATACTATATAAATGCACACAAATATACCCAGGTGCACAACTACACATGCTGTTTAACATTCCTGTAGAGTTTCATGATTCTATGTCAAATCCTTTTTGAGTTACATGCGACACAAGTTTATAATTGCAAAATTTTACTAAGTCATGGGCAATAACTCAAAAATACTATATAAATGCACATGAAAATACCAAGGTGCACAACAACACATACTAATTAACATTCCTGTAAAGTTTCATGACTCTAGGTCAAATCTATTTTGAGTTACATACAACACAAGTTGAAAATTGCAAATTTTTACGAAGTCAAGGGCAATAACTCTAACTAGAACTATCACTAAATGTGATTAATACCCCCACAAGACTGCTTCGGAAATGAGGATGTTACTAGTAACAGAATACCTTGTAAAATAATTGAAATATAGAGTTATGGTTGTGGGCAATTAAAGATAGTTGTGGTTCTTGTATGTTGCATTTTCTTTCATTGTGGTTGGCCATTGATGAAGTTTTCTTGAATTACTCTAATAAGTCCAGAAAGACAAGGAAAAGGAACAAAGGGCAATAACTCTATAAATACTGAAGATGGAGTTATAGTTCTTGTGCACTGCACTTCCTCTTATTGTGCTTGACAACTGTATGAAGTTGTATTGAATTCCTAACAGTAGTTTTCAAGTTATGTTCTGGACAAGGAAAAGTAACAAAGGGCAATAACTCTGTAATTAGTCAAGATGGAGTTATGGTTCTTGTGCACTGCACTTCAGCTTATTGTGTTTGACAATTGTATGAAGTTGTTTTTAATTCCAACCAGTAGTTTTCAAGTTATGCCCTGGACAAGGAAAAGTAACAAAGGGCAATAACTCTGTAATAAGTCAAGATAGAGTTATGGTTCTTGTGCACTGCACTTCCTCTCAATGTGCTTGAGCATTGTATGAAGTTATAATGAATTCCAATAATTAGTCTTCAAGTTATGGTCCGGACAAAAGAAAGCAATGGAAAAGTAACAAAGGGCAATAACTCTGTAATTACTTTAGATAGAGTTATGGTTCTTGTGCACTGCACTTCAGCTTATTGTGTTTGACAATTGTATGAAGTTGTTTTTAATTCCAACCAGTAGTTTTCAAGTTATGCCCTGGACAAGGAAAAGTAGCAAAGGGCAATAACTCTGTAATTAGTCAAGATAGAGTTATGGTTCTTGTGCACTGCACTTCCTCTCAATGTGCTTGAGCATTGTATGAAGTTAAAATGAATTCCATCAATTAGTCTTCAAGTTATGGTCCGGACAAAAGAAAGCAATGGAAAAATAACAAAGGGCAATAACTCTGTAATTACTTTAGATAGAGTTATGGTTCTTGTGCACTGTACTTCAGCTTATTGTGTTTGACAATTGTATGAAGTTGTTTTTAATTCCAACCAGTTGTTTTCAAGTTATGCCCTGGACAAGGAAAAGTAACAAAGGGCAATAACTCTGTAATTATTCAAGATAGAGTTATGGTTCTTGTGCACTGCACTTCCTCTCAATGTGCTTGACCATTGTATGTAGATATATTGAATTCCAACAATAAGTCTTGTATAAAAATACTGAATAAATCCACATGAAAATACCCAGGTGCACAACTGCACATGCTGATCAACATTTTTGTAAAGTTTCTTGACTCTAGGTCAAATCCTTTTCGAGTTACATGCGACACAAAAGAGAACGGATGGACGGATGGAAGGACGGACAGACTGACGGATGTTCAAACAAGAGAGTTTTAATGTGGCTACTCTATTGTTCTCTCTATTGTTCTTTTTAGCCACACAAAAGAAAATAGCCACATAAAAGCATTACGGAATGAATGACATCAAAGAGAAAGAACAGTTACCTATTGTCCCTCTAGCCACATAATTACTGTCCGTACTGGGAGTGCGGACTGACTGACAGACAGACAGACGGACAGACAACCCCGACGACTATATTGCATTATCACTGGATCCAGTTTATGTGTAAAATTTGCCATATTTTGAGATTATTTGTTGCCATAGCAACCAGAATTTTCAACATAGGAAGAAAAGAAAAAGAGGTGCATAATCTCCATTATCTACCAGCTATCCATATATCAACTTCCATCAAAATATTTTCAGTACTTAATGCGTTATCAAGGGATCCAATTTTGTGGACGGACGGACTGAAGGACATAAAGCATTACTGAATGAATGACATCAAAGAGAAAGAACAGTTACCTATTGTCCCTCTAGCCACATAATAACTGTCATGTGAGTGCTGACTGACAGACGGCCGGACTGACAGACGGACGGACTGACGGACGGTCAGACCCTGACCCTCTCGGAGGGTAAACCTAAAGTCCTGACCGGTAAACCGGTAGGGGACTAATTATAAAGTAATAAGAATTTGTACCAAAACTCAAGCAAAATTAAAACAAGTGACACTGAAGGTCAGTATCATTCATGAGTCAAGGTCAACTTCAGTCTGGCCTTCTTAGTGGTCTTGTCCAAAAAGTTGTGTCCAAATATGAAGACAATATGAACGAAAACTGAAAATTTCTTATTTTTTTCAAAGTTAAAGGGGCATAACTGTGCAAAAAATCATTGAACAATGACCAAATTCTAACCTTATCCGCACATTTCTATGACGTATAATTTGAGGTGAGTGTGTACAACTGTTGGGGAGATACTAAACAGAAACTGAATATTTTATATTTTTTTATAAGTTAAGGGGCATTATTTTGTCAAAAATCATCGAACCATAACCAAATACAAAATTGACCTACATTTTTCAATGATATATCCATATGAGCTGATGGGGAGTTAATGAACAGAATCTAAAAATTTCTTTTTTTTCAAAGTAAAAGGGGCATTACTCTATTAAAAATCAGTAAAACAACAACCAAATTCAAACATGCCCTTACCAAAATGACTTTAAGTGACTTATATGTTTCTTATATGCAACTTATACTTGACTTATAAGAGAACTATAAGTTGCATATAAGTCACTTATAAATCACCTAAAAACCTGTCTAAGTCAGTTATAGGTATATGCTACATATAAGTCACTTTCGGCCATTTTTCCCCCAACATACAAGTCACATATAAGTCACCTATAAGTGCCTTATACTGGTCAAGTTTGAGGTAACCAGTTTCTATGTTAGGTATAAGTGAAAACTTAGAACTTTTGCGAGACTTTTTATTACTGAGCAAAGCTGAAAAAATTACTAAGTACAAAAACATGAGAAAAATTGATAAAATTTATTGAAGTTGATTTGTAATTCTTTGCTTTAACACAATGGGTATCAAAATACTCAGAATTTAAAATACTATAATCTAAGACCTTAATCACAAACAATTAAGATTTTTTTTAAATGTTGCTTATTAATTTTTGAACACAGCTGGGGTTTTTTAAATAAGACAATAGGAAAAATGATTATCAATTAAGTATATTACCTGTAAAAAATTTTGGCACAGATTCTGTGCTAAATTGGGACAGAAATGGCATTCAATCAGAGATTTCTAGGCTACCATGGACAGAAATGAAATTCCATGTCATTTCTTCTCAGAAGGAAAATATTTCATATAAAAGTCACCCAAGGCATAATTCTACTCTTGTTTTTTTTCTAACTTGAAACAGACATTGAAATCTATACTTTTATAACTCTCTTGTTTGAACATCCGTCAGTCCGTCCGTCCTTCCATCCGTCCATCCGTTCTCTTTTGTGTCGCATGTAACTCAAAAAGGATTTGACCTAGAGTCAAGAAACTTTACAAAAATGTTGATCAGCATGTGCAGTTGTGCACCTGGGTATTTTCATGTGGATTTATTCAGTATTTTTATACAAAGTTTGGGGGGTATATAGGAGTCACCCGGTGGTCAGTTGGTCGGTCGGTCGGTCGGTCCAGACGTCCGTTGCATTTTCCTTTTCCAGAGCATAACTTGAAGACTTATTGTTGGAATTCAATATATCTACATACAATGGTCAAGCACATTGAGAGGAAGTGCAGTGCACAAGAACCATAACTCTATCTTGACTAATTACAGAGTTATTGCCCTTTGTTACTTTTCCTTGTCCGGGGCATAACTTGAAAACTACTGGTTGGAATTAAAAACAACTTCATACAATTGTCAAACACAATAAGCTGAAGTGCAGTGCACAAGAACCATAACTCCATCTTGACTAATTACAGAGTTATTGCCCTTTGTTACTTTTCCTTGTCCAGAACATAACTTGAAAACTACTGTTGGGAATTCAATACAACTTCATACAGTTGTCAAGGACATTAAAAGGAAGTGCAGTGCACAAGAGCCATAACTCCATTTTGACAAAGTACAAAGTTACTGCCCTTTGATACTTTTCCTTGTCCGGAGCATAACTTGAAACATACTGGTTGGTATTCAAAACAACTTCATACAATGGTCAAGCACAATAAGAGGAAGTGTAAGTTAAGGGGCATTACTTTGTCAAAAATCATCGAACCATAACCAAATACAAAATTGACCTACATTTTTCAATGATATATCCATATGAGCTGATGGGGAGTTAATGAACAGAATCTAAAAATTTCTTTTTTTTCAAAATAAAAGGGGCATTACTCTATTAAAAATCAGTAAAACAACAACCAAATTCAAACACATATATGACCTGCATATTCCTTTGATGTATCTATATCTCAAATTTCAGGTGAATGTTTACAACTGTTGGGGGATTTAATGAATGGAAACTGAAAATTTCATCATCGGACCATAACTAAATTCCAATTTGACCTGCATTTTTCATTAATATATCCATATGTCAAATTTGAGCTGAATGTGTGCAACCTTTACCAAGATATTGATCGGAAACTGATGATGATAGAATGATGGAACTTCAGAATGACAGAACTAATAGGAATGACTGAACAGGGTAACACTTTATGCCCAAGCCATTTTATAGTTTCATTTTCATTCATATTTAAAATGAATGAAAAAACATTTTTTCTGTTTACTAGTTAATGGATAAAAATCAAACAACTCTCATTTAAGTATTATCTATGTTAAAAAAACTCACCTGTGCTATTGGTAACAATCCTTTGAAATAATATACTTTTTTCCTCAAAAAATCTCTCAGGTTTTTCAATTGGTTGAAAATTACATTCCTTATGAATATTATTATCAACCCTATTAGAGTTGTGTTGATAATGATAAGGATATCTATATCACTCCAGGAACGATCCTTTAGCAGGTTATCATCATGCAATTTGAGACGTTTAAAATCTGAAAATACAATTACAGTAAACTTCACATATAGCGAACACGGTTATAGCGAACTTCCGGTTATAAGGAACAAATTTTTTGGGCCCGAATTTTGCCCTTCTTTATTTAATGTAAAAAATTACGGTTACAGCGAACACGGTTATAAGGAATTATCGCTTATAAGGAACTCATTTTTCAGTCCCAATGCCATAAAAAGTACAGAAAATTACACTTTTATAACGAACTACAAATATTGGCTATCCGTAAACAGATCAAGCATTTTCTACTTTCGTTTTCATCGGCACAGATTACAACTTGGCCGAATGTAGCGGATATATTAGGAACAAATAATGACGATGACAGTCAATCTTCCGAAGACGAGATCTATTTAGATTATCTGCCGGTTGTGTCAAAAAATGAAGCTATTGATTGTTTGCACTAGATTAGGTTATACTTTGAGTGTAATGCACATGTTTGAAAAACAGTTTTTAAAAGTTTATTGAATATTGAATTTAACCTGAAGAGTTGTAAACATTCCCACACTAAAATTAGCGACTTCTTCAAAGCAAAGTGATTATTTTTGTGCATGATACTGTATCGTTAATAAATAACAATATTGCATATATGGTACATATCATATAATTATCTTATAGATATATTTATACATACAAATTATATTAAAAAGAAACAACATTGCAATTATTCCTTAATCAATATAAGGGAGACAACAATGACGAACTCAAGAGTTATTTCTCTTAATCAAATGCTCTTCTAAATGGAGGACGATGGTAAACAATTAGTTCGTTATATGTAAAACTGTTCGCTATAAAAACTTCTGATACAAGGAACTAATTCGCTATATGCTTACAAGGAACTCCGGATATAAGGAACAGATTTTGAATGTCCCAGTGAGTTCGTTATAAGCGGAGTTTACTGTATATGATAACATTTGCATATGCATCATCCAGAAGGAATGGATGTTATTAACTATACATTGAAAATTTACTATAAGCTGGCATTGCCAGAAATTTAACCTGGATGTCTGGATTACTAACCATTACATCACAACAGTGTCAGAAGATATGTTCAAGGAAAAATAGCTTTTATGTTACACTTATATCAAAACAAACTAGAACTGCCACTGTCATGGTGTGAATACCCCCACATACCACTCTGTCAGAATTAATAGTGGTCATTTAGAGCTCAAAGACAACATCCTGGTAGTTAACCAGTGCCTTGCTATTTTATTTATTCTACATGTTTTTAGTGGCAAAGATAAAACTGACTTTTACCTTTGACCTACTGACCTCAAAACCGAAGCTGCCACTGCATTACTTGAAACCCTTCCTCCCCCCATTCATGCAGCTTTGCCTGGGGTGTTTTATGATGAATATATGAGAAATTAAATTAATTATATGTTTCAAATGTCAAAATGTCAAAATCAATACACTGTGGACATGCATTCTTAAGCATTTGAGCAGACAAGCTTATTGTAGTAAAAACCCCTGTGACCTTGACCTTTAACACAGTCACCAAATATCAATAGGGGTCATCTACTAGTGACAGTCATAACCAACCTCAATACCAAATATGAAGACTGTTGGCCAAAGCATTCTTAAACAGTTGAGCAGACAAGCTTTTTGAACTAAAGGCCCCTGTGACCTTGACCTTTGACTGATTGACTTCAAAATCAAAAGGGGTCATTTAATGGTCATGATCAACCTGAATGCCAAATATTATGACTGTGGGTCAAAGATGGGTGGACAAGCTTTTGATAGTCAAGGTCCTACTGACCTTGACCTTTGACATAGTGACCTCAAAATCAATAGGGTTACCTACTAGTCATAACAAACCTCAATTACAAATATGTAGACTGTTGACCAAAGCATTCTTAAGTTTGTTTGTTTGTTTGTTTGGATTTTTTAGGCACATCAACACATAACTGGCCATATCGTGCCCAATGCTATAGTAATTGAGTGGACAAGCTTTTTTGTCAAAGGATTCTAAAAGTTATTGGGTGGACTAACTTTTTGAAATCAAGGCCCCTGTGACCTTGACCTTTGAGCAAGTGACCTCATAATCAAAACATGTCAGCTACTTGTCGTAACCAACCTCAGTAACAAATATAATTACTGTTGACCAAAGCATTCTTTAGTAATTGAGCAGAAAAGCTTTTTGGTCAAAGGATTCAAAAGTAATTGGGCAGACAAACTTTTTAAGTCAAGGCCCTCCTCACCTAGTGACCTAAAATCAACAGGGATCATCTACAAATCATAACCAACCTCAATACCAAATATGAAGACTGTTGGCCAAAGCAATTGAGCAGAAAAGCTTTTTGAAATAAAGACTTTTTTTAAACTTGACCTTTGACCCAGTGAACTCTTAAGCAAAAGGGGTCATCTAATGGTCATGACCAATGTCTTTGCCAAATATGAAGACTGGGTCTAAGGAATCTAAAGTTATTGGGTGGACAAGTTTTTTTCTAGTCAAGGCCCCTGTGACCTTGCCCTTTGAGCCAGTGACCTCAAAATCAATAGGGAACATCTTATAATCATGACGGACCGCAATGCCAAATATGAAGACTGTGGATCAAAGGTTTCTTAAATTATTGGGCGGACAAGCTTTTTTAGGCAAGGCACCTGTGACCTTGACCTTTGACCTCAAAATCAATAGGGGTCATCTACTAATTATGACCAATCTCAATACCAAATATGACGACTTCGGGTCAAAGGATTCTTAAGTTATCGTGCTTTTAGTCAAGGCCCCTGTGACTTTTGAACTTAAAATCAATAGGGGTCATCTACTTATCACGACCTATCTCAATACCAAATATGAAGACTGGGTCAAAGGAATCTTATGTAATTGGGCAGACAAGAAAAAAACAAACTGACAGCCAGATGCCCGATGGCCAGACAGACAAGCTGATTCCACTATACCCTCCTAACAACTTTGTTGTGCGGGGGTATAACAAACAAATTACAAGCAGTATGATGAATTTCCACTTTAAAGAACATTTAAACAAGAGGGCCAAGATGGCCCTAGATCACTCACCAGACCCATCAAACTCATCCAAACAATTATCTAGACAATATTCTGACCAAGTTTCTTGACAGGTGAGTCAAAAATGTGACCACTACAGTGTTAACAAGGATTATCCATATTTGAGCAGTGTGACTTAGTTTTTGACCCCAGGTGACCCATATTCAAACTTGACATAAAAATCATCAAAACAAACTTTCATACAATTTTCCAGGATATTTGGATCAAAACAGTAGCCTCTAGAGTGTTAACAAGATTTTTCTATTTTTAGCTCCTGTGACCAAGTTTTTCATCCCAGATCATGTTCAGACCTATTCAAGCAATTACCTAGACAAGCATCCTGAGCAAGTTTGATGTCAATTGAGTCAAAAATGTGACCACTAGAGTGTTAACAAGGTTTTTCAATTTTTGGGCAGTGTGACCTAGTTTTTGATCACAGGTGACCCATATTCAATCTTAACCTAGAAATATTCAAAACAAACTTTCAAACCAATTTCCAGGATATTTGGATCAAAACAGTAGCCACTTGAGTACTAACAAGATTTTTCTATTTTCAGCTCCTGTGACCTAGTTTTTTATCCGAGATGACCTATGTTCATTCACATCCAAGCAATTACCAATACAAGCATTCTGACTAAGTTTACTGACAAATGAGTCAAAAATGTGACCACTAGAGTGTTAACAAGGTTTTTCCATATTTGGGCAGTGTGACCTATTTTTGACACCAGGTGACACATATTTAAACTTTAACCTAGAAATCATCAAAACAAACTTTCAGACCAATTTCCAGGATATATGGATCAAAACAGTAGCCACTAGAGTGTTAACAAGGTTTTTCTTTTTTTAGCTCCTGTGTCCTAGTTTTTCATCGGAGATGACCCATGTTCGAACTCATGCGAGCTATTTTCTAGACAAGCATCCTGACAAAGTTTGATGATAATTGAGGCAAAAATGTGACAACTAGAGTATTAACAAACAAGTGTGGACGACAGAAGAGGGACATTCAACGATCCTAATGTTTATTTCTTAATTCAATTTAAGCAATCTATTAGCAAAATGTAATCATTCAACAAGAAGGGCTTTTTATCACAAAAACAAATGTCTCCCAAAATTAGGTATGGTACTGATCTGTGAAGTTTTGTCCAAATCCCGCCAGAAGTTTGGACAAGCTTTTTCTATTTATAGCCAACAAGCAGCTGTTTTGCGCAACAAAGTAGAACATGTTGACAATATGTACAACAAGGTATGGTACTGATCACTTCTATGAAGTAATGTTGAAATCCCGCAAGCGGTTTGACCTGTGAAAGCAAGACAAGATTTTTTATTGATAGCTCTTGTGGCAATCTTGTTAAAAGAAGTGGAACATGCAGGTGATATGCACAACTCAAAGGGATGGAAATGATCACTCCTATGAAGTTTCATTGAAATCCCACCAGGTGAAAGACCTGTGAAATCCGGACAAGAATTTTCTGTTTAAGCTCTGGTGACCATTTTGTGCAGCAAAGCAAAAATAAACGGCAATTTGTCAACAAGGGAATTAGTACTGATCACTCCTGTGCAGTTTGATTAAAATCCAACCACCAGTTTGACCTTTGAAAGCCAGACCAGATTTTTCAATTTTTAGCTCTGGCGCCCATTTTATGCAGCAAAGCGGAACGTGCAGGAGATATGCACAAATAAGGATGGCAATGATCACTCCTGTAAAGTTTGGTAAAAATCCAACCAGCAGTTTGAATTGTGAAAGCCAGACTACCTTAATTTTTGGGAGACATGATTACATATACAAGAAAATTAATCACGATAGACATAACTTTTCTGAATTAAATTTCAACAAAATTTTCATTAAAAACTTGTGATGGCAGTGGTCTGTGTATCGAAGCAGAGGGGACCAATGCTGTCACAATTGCATTGAAACTGAAGATTGTGGGTCCAAATCTTAATAGTGTCAATTATATTTGTTTCCCTTTTTTTTTCTTTTAACATTACTTATGAATCTCTCAGACCATTTAACAAACCTATTGTTATTGATTGTACAAAGAGTTCACATGTCAATTTGACACCTTGACTTAATCATTTATGATCTCAAAATCGAAGGGTCCATCAAGGGCAGTAACTCTACAACACATCTGCGGATCATGATGGCATTTTAAGATTCACCATGCCTTTCTCAATATAATTATATGAAAACATACTTGTGTGTGCTTTTGAAGCAAAAAGACTCACATGGACATTTACGGCTACAGTATTCGGAGTCCATATTTCTAAACTTAGAACAAATATAGGAACATCTGTAACATCTTTGCTCTTTTTCTTCTGTCAGGTATTGATCAACGTTACACACATGTTGGGAGTCTAAATAGCAATAACATAAAACTGTATTTGCAGATATTACACATTTACATAAATGGGAAACAGCAATCAAAATGAGTGAGAAGTTGTTGTGGTTTTTTTTTCACCTGAAAACAATAGCTTATAGTTAACAAAACTGAGAAAATTACTTTGAAAAAATAACTATTTGACTGCAAGAGCATGTGAACAACCAGGTTAAATTTTGAATAAGGTCTAGTAATATCATTTGTAACATCAATTTATCATCAAGTAACATATTTGTACAATTAAAAGTTATAGGTTTAAATCCTGCCAGGAGCTTTGGACTCTTCCATGTGAGGAAGCTGGTCAGATTGGGAGGGGGGCAATTTTGAAAACAAGAGCTGTCGAAAGGACAGCAACGCTCGACTATTCTTAGTGCTTGATAGAGAGTCCTAGTATACTCTCATATGAGAGTATACAATTTCAACTTGTTTCAAAGCCATATGTCAATAGAATATGAATATTTCTGAGGTGGTAAGCAAACTTTAATATAAATTCTAAGTAGAAAAAGGGGCATAATTCTGTCAAAATGCTTGATACAGTTACCTCCTCCTGTCTACAGGTTGGGGTCATGATGGTGAACAAGTATGCAAAGTTCCAAAGCCATATGTCAATGGACTTTGAAAATATTTGAGGTATTACAAAAACTTTAACATAAGTGGTTACGCCAACGGGACACCAACGCCGACACTCGCAATAGCTCCACTTATTCTTATCGAATAGTCGAGCTAAAAACTTGGTAAACACCATTGAAATTGATCAATTTCCACTATCTTGTTTTACATAACCGAATTGTTTTATATTTTTCACCAATTACTGAAAATAACTTACATATTCTCAATCTTTCAAATTGCATTTTTACATTTTTAGAACTTCTTTTTTGTTATTTCTTTTAAGTTTATAATGTCATAGCTTCCTCTCCATTTAATATGGCAACAAGAATATAGCATGAAATGAAATTCTTTTAATAATTTTTAAAGAGAATCATGCCAGAAACATTCCTGCTTAATTTGAACAATATTGGCCTATATTGGTATAGGATGAGATTTTGTTTTAAGAAAAAGTTTATTTAAGTCTATTTGTTGCCATAGCAACCTAAGTTTTTAACATAGGAGGAAATAAAAAGATATGCATAATCTCTAGACTGTCATCTACCCATCTATCATGTTTCATAAAAATATTTTCAGTACTTTTTGCATTGTTACAGGATCCAGTTTCTGTAATATATTTGCTATATTTTAAGTCGATTTGTTTCCATAGCAACCAAAATTTTTCAATATAGGAAGAAAATAAAAAGATCAAACCTGAAGGGGACTAATCACTGACTTGTTGATCTTTATGCCAAGCAGTGTAAGGTCAAGATTTCAACAGGATCAATAAATGCTTTTCCACAGAAGTTTGACCACACCCATCAATATACAATGTACTCTTACATAAGTTTAAGAGCACATTTGAGAATATCGGCATCGTAAGTTTGTAATGAAACAAGAGCTGTCACTGAAAAGTGACTTATGCCCCCGAAAGGAAGCTTTGACATAAAATTTGCAGTATATGCCAAAATACCGGTAATATATGCCCAACAGCCATAAATAATATCATCCTTAAATTTTATTTAATCCAGTAAAAGTGTATATATTAAAAGAGATATATTTTAAAAAAACTTTACTAAGATATTACCATTTTTAGCTCTGGAGCCATTCTGTACAGCTTAGCTGAAGGTGCCGGCGATATGCACAACAAGGGATGGTACGGGCCGGCTTCTGTAAAGTTTCATTTAAATCCAACTAGCAGTTTAACCTATGGAAGCCAGCAAAATTTTTCTATTTTTAGCTCTGGTGGCCATTTTGTGCAGCATACCGGAACTTGCCAGCGAAATGCACAACTAACAGATAGTACTGATTACTTCTGTGAATTTTCAGTGAAATCACACCAGCAGTTTGACCTGTGACTGCCAGTCGGACAATAATTTTCTATTTAAAGCTCTGGGGTCATTTTCTGCAGCCAAGTGGAATGTATGGGTGTTATGCACAATTAAGAATGATAAGAAGTTTCATTGAAATCCCGCAAGCTAACTTTGACCTGTGAAAGTCTGACAAAATTTGTCTAATTATAACTCTAGTGGCCATTTCGTGCAGCAGAGTACGACATGCTGGTGACATGCACAACTACGGATGGTACTGATCACTTCTGTGAAGTTTCATTGAAATCCAACCAGCAGTTTGACCTGTGAAATCCGGACAATATTTTTCCATTTAAAGCTCTGGTGGCCATTTGTGCAGACAAGCGGAACAAACTGTGGGCGATAATGCACAACTAGGGATTGTACAGATCACTCCTGTGACACCCCCCCCCACCCCACCCTGCGGTTTTGGAATTGAAGCACACAATAATCAAAACTAGGTATGATACTGATCACTCCTGTGAAGTTTCACTGAAATCCTCCCAGCGGTTTTGGACATGAAGCGCGGACAAGATTTTTTTACTGATAGCTTTGGAGGCTATTTTGGGCAGCTGAGCAGAACAAGCTGGCAATATGCACAAGTAGGGATGGTACTGATCACTCCTGTGAAGTATCACTGAATTCCCTCCAGTGATTTTGGAGATGAAATGCGGTCCAGATAACCAGATGGATGGACAGTGTGATTACTATATGCCACCCTAAAACCTACAAAGTTCTTCTTTTTTTAATTTGTGTGTGTGTATGTGTTTAATGCAGTGTTGCATCTAGGCCGTGCGATTTGCGCATTTTTTAGACAGATCGCGCATTTTATTGAAGTCAGTGCGCGCCGAGTCGCGCATCTGACAATCTTTTCAACTTAATTCAGTTTATCTTCATCATATCTTAACGCTTCAGCCATGTTTGTTTTCACTTGTGGTTATGACTAAAATACGTACTAAATCGCGTGTAGCAGCCGATTAAGTCATCTCGCGTGTGTTTTGTAGTATTCGTTAATATTTTATTTTTTCTAGTTTTTCTTGTCAAAAATGCCTGAATGTAAAATAAATGAACTCTATTCGGTATGTCATATTGTAAGGTCAATGTATGTCCCCCACATTTTTTTCAAATCCCCCACATTTTTCAATTGAGTGGGGGACAATCCCCCATAATTTTGAAATTCTAGATGCAACACTGTTAATGTTACACCAATGCAATAAAGGTCATATGGAAACTTTCTAGCTTTCTTGGCACAGGGAGCGCAAGCATTATTTCACTGACATATCGTATTAGAGCTAGCTGGATAGCTTCCTCACATGAAAAAATCCCAAGTCCCTGTCAGGATTCAAACCCACAGCAGTGAGGGGCAAGTGATTTTAGGTCAACAACCTTAACCAAATGGCAACGGATGCCCCATTTGAATAAACTTATTGACTTTTTTTTCCATAATAGCTGAGCAAATGAGTTGACTTTTGATTAACCCTTACCAATCTGAAATTTTATAATGAACCTTTCCTGCTTTGAGTTTGCTATCATTCATTGTATATATGAAGGAATTTAATGCACTGACAAGCTTAAATTAAGCAGCTATTAATTGAATAAAATCTGGCCAGATCTCAAAGACAAGGAGGTTACCTTTGCATGACTGTTTCTTCACAGAGTTTACAGCCAATTTAATATCATTGTTATTCTCTCCAAGCACCTGTATATGTTCTTTATCCAGAGCAAGAGAAGTCCATACATCTCCATAATGTTTCCCATACATCACCACATACCTCTTCTTCTTTTTCGTAGCTTCCTGAACCTTTGCTATATCGTTTATGTTTGTGTTTTCATTTGCTATAAAGAAAACTTGTTCTGATAACTTTGGGCTTTCATTTCGGTCAAAGAAATGAAACATTGCATCACTGACTGTTTTATAATTAACTTCATTGTTCATAGAAGTTTTCGAGAAAAGACTTGTAATGTTATGTAAATAACTTATATCTGCTGGTGTTTTCTTAAACTTTAACTCTGACTTCTTATTGCCAACAAATATCACAGATATATGTGATCCATCCGGGGTTGCTTTTATAAAGTCCACAACAAAACGTTTTTGTTGTAACCGGGATATATCAAATTTTTTGTCAACCGAAGTATTCGCAGACCAAATAATCAAAGCCTTAAATGGTGAACACAATGTCATGTTGCCGTCATCTACAATTGATAAAAAATACGATAAAAATAAATTTTGTAAATTATGCAATGACACCACATTGTTAAGCATGAACAAAAGTAGTTTATCATTAAAGTTTGCTTGTATACATCAACTTACAGTTATCAATGTAGAATAGAACTCACAGTAAATGTTTCAGGTATTGCTAAGGCATAATGGATGTACATTAGAGCTGTCCCAAAATTCTGAGACAAATTTTATAAACATATTATTTTCAAAACAAGTAAATTATAATTCACATATTGTAAATATAAATTTATTAATTTACATTACATAAATAATTTAAAGAATACATGTATGGTTATAAATTTATTTGAGATCAAATAGCAAAACTGCATGAAAGTGTGATTTGTTTTTATATTCCTTGTGAGAAGTGTAAGGATATTTTGTTTTTCTAACAGTTAATTATGAGAGGTACACTGGGTGAATGCAGTAGAAGGTGCAAATGTAAATAAACATTTGTATGGACACCTTATTGATAGAGTTATTATTAGACTTGAGTTTCTGAGAAACCAATGTGGCAATTACTTGAAAATCAAAATTGAAAAATCCCACAAATTGCTTTGTTCGTAATTTCAAATATGGTTCCAATCAAATGAATCATTTTTATATGCTTTGGACAAAGTTTTTCTCTTTTGTTTATTTATCATACATAATTTAAACATGTCACTTTAAGCTAACTGAGAACACGTAGGTAAGACAAAAGTCAAATTTTACTTACCTCTATCAGATACAATTATAGCTGTAAAGGTAAGTATCAGCCATGCGATTGTATATAATTTTGCCATTTTCCTAAAAGAGAACAATAAAAAATTTGTATTCATATGAATGATCAAAATACTTTTATTTTTCCTCATTTAGGTCAATTAAATGCAATGGTTGTGTTTGAATAGTTCAATATGCATGTTCTTTTGTTCAAGTTTAATCAATAGTGAAAAGAAAAAAGAACGTGCTTGCTAAACACAAATGCCCCTAGCTCTGATTCCTTCAGAAAAGAAGAATTTTTAAGTTTTTACTATAAGTAAAAAACGAAATTAATGACTCAACCCCCCCCCCAGCCCCCATCCTCGGACGAGACCAATTTTGACCCCACGGCTATAATTTGAGCAATCTTGGTAGAAGTCCACTACTCAATTATTTATGCCAAATTTCTGACCTCTTGCCATTGTCAATTCAGAGAACAAGATTTTTTATGTTTTTAATATAATATTATATACATATAAGGAAAACCTATAACCCCCAGGGCCAATTTTGATACTAGGGGCAAAATTTGAACAGCTTTGGTAGAGAACCTTTGGATGATATTATATACCAAATATCTAAGCTCTAAGCCTTGTACCTCAAGACAAGAGTATCTTTTAAGGTTTTACTATATGTGCATAATAAAAATCAATGACCGCTGGGGCAGGGCCAATTTCCACCCCAAGGCTATAATTTGAACAATCACAGTACAGGTCCACAACACAATGTTTCATGCCAAATATCTAGCATTTGTCAATTTAGAGAAGATTTTTTAAGCTTTTACTATATACATATAAGGAAAACCTATTACACCTCAGGATGGGGCCAATTTTGACACAATTTTGGTAGAGGACCTATAGATGATATTGTATACCAAATATAAAAACTCTTGTACCTTCAGACAAGAAGATTTTTTAAGTCTTTACTATCATGTACATAATGAAAATCAATGACCCCTGGGACAGCCCAGTTTTTGACCCCAGGGCTATAATTTGAACAATCTTGGTATAGGTCCACTACACATTGTTTCATGCCAAATTTCTAACCACTATTACCTTGGTCAATTCATTCATTTTTTTTAAGCTTGTAGTATATACATATGTATAAGGAAAGCATATGACCCCCTGGGGTCAGGCAAATTTGCACACTATTGCATACTACTTCAGACAAGTAGATTTGTTTAAGTTTTTACTATATGAATATAATGAAAATCAATGACCCCTGGGCCGGGCCTTTTTTGACTCCAGGGCTATAATTTGAACAATCTTGTTAGAGGTACACCAGGCAATACCTTACGCAAAATATTTAAGCTTTTAGGCTTTGTGGGTCTTAAGAAGAAGATTTATTTATTTTTTTCTTTCTTTTGGTTCCTGCACGGAATCAAATTTTTTGAACAACTTTGAAAACTCTTTCATTCATGGATCAATCCTGCCAAGTTTGGTTGAAGTTGGACTTACAATTTTTGAGGATAAAATGTTTTAAGTTCACTATATAATCTATAGAACACACAAATACACAAACACACACACATTATATGCCACCACACCACAGATGTTGTGTGGCATAAAAACACAAATGTCCATTTCAAGAATTTATGTCTGCTAGGGTGTGTGTTTTTTTTTAACTTGCATTTATTGGAATACCCTACGTTTTTGCAGAGGTTGAGGTCTGGCAACTGAATTTGAGCAAATCAAAGTTATGGGACTTGTGCCAATCAATGAGATAATCACAGAGAATAAGTGTGTGAATTTTCAATCCATTCCCTTCAGCAGTTATGGAGATACCAGCTTACACGCAAAAACTTAAATTGGGTCAATTTTGACCCAAGGGCTTATATTTGAACAATCTTGGTAGACATCCAATAGATGATGTTTCATGCTAAATATTTAAGCTCAAACTCTTTGGGTTTTTAAAAAGAAGATTTTTTTTTGTTTTTACTATATACATATATAGAAAATAAATGACCCCCTGGGGTAAAGAGCCAGTTTTAACCCCAAGACTTTTATTTAAACAAACTTGGTAGACATCCATTAGAAGATGTTCTTGCTTAATATCTAAGCTCTACCTCTTTGGGTTTTTTAAATGAAGATTTTGTAAGTTTTTACTATAGACATACAAGTAAAATCAATGACCACCTGGGGCCAGGCCAATTTTAACCCTGGGGCTTTTATTTGAACAAATTTTGTAGACACACACTAGAAGATATTTCATGCTAAATACATGTATCTAAGCTCTAAAATGCTCTTTGGGTTTTTAAAAAAGAAGATTAATAAGATTTTACTATATATATAGAGAGAGAAAATCAATGACCCCCAGGGGCTGGGCTAATTTTGACCCCAGGGCTTTTATTTGAACAAACTTGGTAGACACTCACTGCCAAATATCAAAGCTCTAGCTCTTCAGGTTCTTTAAAAGAAGATATTTTAAGTTTTTTTTCTTTTAGTTGCCATGGCAACCAGAGTTCTGCATGGAACAAGCAAATTCGTTGAATTTATATCCCCCGCCGAGTACTGGTTACTGTAACCCAATTTATATTCGCGAATACAAATTTTCGCGTTTTGCCAAGGTAGGACATATTAGCGAATATTAATTTCCGCGTTTTCTTGATTTCCGAAAAAAAAAATTTGCGGATTTAAAAGTCCGATGGGGCCGTAAAATCCATTAGCCGACTATTAATCTTCAATAATTGAGGTCATTATTGGTGTCTTAAATGGGATTTACAATACGCTAGCCTTATATTGTATTGATAAGTGAATTGTGATCACAATTCAGCAAAACATTTTCTCTATATATCTACATGTACGCATCGTCTTCATTTTCTAAACATGTCGTTAAAATAGTAGTAGTTTACTTAGTTTGTGTTTTTATTGCTTTATGACAATATTCATAACAATTCATTACTTCCTAACAGGCGCCCGTAAAATTCGAATATATCCGCATGAACAACGTCTAAAATAACAAGAGCCACCGCCGGGCGGGGGCAACGCTCGACTTTTTACTTTTTCTAAACGCAAACATAGAAAGGTTTGAACATATATTGATGTTTCCTTTTTATAAATTTAGTTGGTCTGTCTTGTCACATTAGTTTTGTTTATATATTTTGTATATATATGAATAGAAACATAAAGCATATTTCTAAAAATAGCAACAGTACGCAATTTCTAAAAATAGCAACAATGACGCAATTTCTAAAAATAGCAACAATGACGCAATTTCTAAAAATAGAAAAAATGACGCAATTTCTAAAAATAGAAAAAAATGACGCAATTTCTAAAAATAGAAACAATGACGCAATTTCTAAATATAGAAAAAAAATGACGCAATTTCTAAAAATAGAAACAATGACGCAATTTCTAAAAATAGAAAAAAATGACGCAATTACTAAAAATAGCAACAATGACGCAATTTCTAAAAATAGAAAAAAATGACGCAATTTCTAAAAATAGAAAAAAATGACGCAATTACTAAAAATAGCAACAATGACGCAATTTCTAAAAATAGAAAAAATGACGCAATTTCTAAAAATAGAACAAAAATGACGCAATTTCTAAAAATAGCAACAATGACACAATTTCTAAAAATAGAAAAAATGACGCAATTTCTAAAAATAGGAAAAAATGACGCAAATTCTAAAAAATAGCAACAATGACGCAATTTCTAAAAATAGAAAAACATGACGCAATTTCTAAAAACAGAAAAAAATGAAGCAATTTCTAAAAATAGAAAAAAAATGACGCAATTTCTAAAAATAGAAAAACATGACGCAATTTCTAAAAATAGAAAAACATGACGCAATTTCTAAAAATAGAAAAAAAAATGACGCAATTTCTAAAAATAGAAAAACATGACGCAATTTCTAAAAATAAAAACAATGACGCAATTTCTAAAAATAGAACAAAAATGACGAAATTTCTAAAAATAGAAAAAAATGACGCAATTTCTAAAAATAGCAACAATGATGCAATTTCTAAAAATAGAAAAAAAAATGATGCAAAATTCTAAAAATAGCAACAATGACGCAATTTCTAAAAATAGAAAAAATGACGCAATTTCTAAAAATAGAAAAACATGACGCAATTATATACATGTATATATATGTATATATATATATATATATATATATATATATATATATATATATATATATATTTGATATATATATACCTGCATATATGTATATATATACACACACACATTTATATATATATTTATATATAATACATATACTATACATACACACACACCGATAAATGCACAATCTTCAGTAATATAACCTTCAAGGTCAAGGTCATTAAAGAGCCCAAGCAAATTTGGGTTTGATAAACAACAAGGTCTGGTCCTTAAGAATGTTCTGTTATAATATGAAGTTTATCCCTTCAAAAATAGCAAAGTTACAGTCAGTTACTGCCAAAACAATGAAAATTTCAATAATTTGACCTTCAAAGGCAATGTCATTAATGAGTGAAGGTCAAAGTCTTTCGGTATATTTTTAACAGTTATCTTTGAAGATTATTATGTTCAAGTTTGAAGACAATCCATTCAAAAAATAACAAAGTTACAGCCAATAATAGCCAAAAAAATGAAAATTTCAATAATTTGACCTTCAAAGTCAAGGTCATTGATGAGTGAATGTCAAGGTCTGACTGGTTATTTTTAAGGGATATCCTTGAAGATTATTATGTTCAAGTTTGAAGACAATCCATTCAAAAATAACAAAGTAACAGCCAATAACAGCATGAACAAGCAAAAATTGGACTTTTAACCTTGAAGGTCAAGGTCATTTATGGATGAAGGTCAAGGTTAGTGTGGTCTACTGAAAGGTCTTGTCCCAAGGGTTGTTGTGGCCAAGTATGAAGACAATACACCAAGAAATAAAAAAGTTATGATCCAGGTACAAGTTTTCGGACGGCAACGGCAACGGCAACGGCAACGGAGACGGCAACGGCAACGGCAACGGCAACGGCAACGCCGACCTGACTATAACAATACCTCTACTTTTTTTTTCAAAAAAAAAAAAGTCGAGCTAAAAATGTCTCTCCAATTTATTCGCGAAATCGTCCTGACTAATTCGCGCAAACAAATATTCGCACTTCGTGGCCATCCGCAAATAAAGCGAACATTAATTGGTCACGAATATTCGTTGGGTTACAGTATTATTAACACAACAACTGAAGACATAAGGCTTTATTTATATATTAATCATGGCATAAACAGTAATATTCTTTGAACTTGATAAATATTCAGGGCAATAAAAGAGCCATAACTTTGTGTTAAATAGTAATATCTGGAAATGCCAATGAGATGTATGCAAACTACATAACTAATCAAGGGCCATAAATCTGAGTTATAAGTATCTGACCGGAACAAGGTGACTATATGCACATCTCCTCTTAGTATCCCATAATGTTTCATTGAATTCCAGCCAGTAGTTACAGAGAAGTAGCACGGAAACGATTATTGCTCTGGTTGTATACTGCCTAAGTTATCAAGGGTCATAACTCTAAGTTAAAATGTCTGACCCGAACAAGGCGACAATATGCGCATGTCCTCTTCGTATTGAAGGTTCAAATAAAGTGTCATTGAATTCCAGCCAGTAGTTGCAGAGAAGTAATGAGAAAACGAATATTTTTCTATATGGATACTGCATAACTAATCAAGGGTCATAACTCTGAGTTAAAGTGTCTGACCCCAACAAGGCAATGATATGCGCATCTTCTCTTGGTATTGAAGGTTCCCATAAAGTTTCATTGAATTCCAGCCAGTAGTTGCAGAGAAGTAGCGCAGTAACGATTTTTTCTCTATATGCATACTGCATATCTAATCAAGGGCCATAACTCTGAGTTTAAAGGGTCTGACCGGAACAAGCCGACGATATGCGCATCTACTCTTGATATTGATGATTCCCATAAAGTTTCGTTGAATTCCAGCCAGTAGTTGCAGAGAACTACTCCGGAAACGAAATTCGGACGGACAACGCCAAAACTATATCCCCCTCCCCATTCCATCGGCGGGGGATAATTAAATTCCTTGACAATTTTTAAAGATGACCACACAGTAGAAAATCTATTTGGCATGCACCATGTTCATATAGGTTTATGTGTAAAGTCAAAATCAAAGAGACAAAGCATTTGTCAGGGCCTTCACAGCATTGTAGACATCACAATGTGGGACTCCTAGGGAAACGAAAATCACCAAGTGACAGTGCAAAAACCAAATTTTCTGACTACTTGATCTTGCTTGCTCAGATTTAAAATGGTAACAATTTAACCAGAAAACCTAGATTTTACATACACTTGCCCCTAAAAATGAATTCCAGCAAAAAATTTCCCTCCATGCAAGGATTTCACATCATTCGAAACACTTCGGATGGCCATATTTCACACATAGTCAGCTGAAATTCATTAAATGCATGCCTTTTTCCTAATTAAAGTCATAAAAAGCAGGAAAATATCATCTTATTTAACCTTCATAGCTCTATATGTGAAAATTAGCATTCTTCAATAGCTGTATCTCCTAGAATAAGTAGGCATTATCACTTGAAGCACCACAGCAGAACACAGCACCTTTAATACATTTCACAAAGAATTTTCTGGTATTTTGAGTTACCTCCCCTTTTTATAGCTGACTTTCTGGCACTGTGTTTTATTATTTTTATGAAATTCCATTCATCACTGTAGTCAGTGTGTATTATAGAGCATTTACACAAAGTTCAATGAGAAAAAACAAGCATTGAAAAAATTTCATTTTACCTTAAGGTAGCACTCCACACTTAATTTCAAGTTTCTGCCGTCAATGTCCTACAAGCAATATGTCTGATAAATCTGATCCCAAACTACACAACCTGGAAAAAGAAAACACATTTTGTTAAGAACATATATGTCATAACATTGCAAATCTATAATGAAATCATCCCATGTGCAACAGTCAGGCAGTTAAAAAAATTCCAATTCATTCCGTAAAAGCCAAAAATCTAGTGGTCCGAGACCCAAAACAACATATTTCGTCCCTCTGGCAAAAAATACCTGCAAATATACAGGCTGCAGAAACTCTGTCACTGCTTTAGCAATTCCCTATACATGCAAAATATCACTTTACAGACAACCAGTCATTTAAATCCACAATAGTCACTATATCCATGAAGTTCTCCCTCGCCATTCAAAGCTGTGGCTTTAATTAGTGTGATGTGCTGCCTTAAGGAGCACCTTGACAATGATTGCTAAACTTTATACAGACTTTTTCTTCAAATTTATGCATATTTCAATAAATAAAATGATTTTATTTTGCTAGGAATTGTTTGCTTTTCTTTATATGTGCCTTTAATGAACTATACCGTTTGCCCCATTTTCAGCCCTTGGCACGCTTTTTTTAGTACATGTAGAAAAAGAAAGAATTCCCGATGTAAGGTGTACACAAACTGGGTTTATACTATATATACAACTGATTTGCACAAATATATTCTTATGCCATATGATATGGAAGAAATATTCAACAAATTGCCATACAGTTTAAGAATAAACTGGCTTCATGTGACACTATGGGGCACAAAATACATCAGAATGATATGTTCCTGCCAGACACTAATATATGCTATGTTTTTTTCAGTCCTACACAGTAGAAAATCTATTTGGCATGCACAATGTTCATATAGATTAATGTGTAAAGTCAAGATCAAAGAGACAAAGCATTTGTCAGGGCCTTCACAGCATTGTAGACATCACAATGTGGGACTCCTAGGGAATCAAAATTCACCAAGCGACAGTGCAAAAACCAAATTTTCTGACTACTCGATCTTGCTCGCTCAGCTTTAAAATGGTCACAATTTAACCAGAAAACCTAGATTTTACATACACTTGCCCCTAAAAATGAATTCCAGCAAAAAATTTCCCTCCATGCAAGGATTTCACATCATTCGAAACACTTCGGATGGCCATATTTCACACATAGTCAGCTGAAATTCATTAAATGCATGCCTTTTTCCTAATTAAAGTCATAAAAAGCAGGAAAATATCATCTAACTTAACCTTCATAGCTCTATATGTGAAAATTAGCATTCTTCAATAGCTGTATCTCCTAGAATCATAAAGTAGGCATTATCACTTGAAGCACACAGCAGACACAGCACCTTTAATACATTTCACAAAGAATTTCTGGTATTTGAGTTACCTCCCCTTTTTATAGCTGACTTTCTGGCACTGTGTTTAATATTTTTATGAAATTCCATCATCACTGTAGTCAGTGTGTATTATAGAGCATTTACACAAAGTTTAATGAGAAAAAACAAGCATTGAAAAAATTTTATTTTACCTTAAGGTAGCACTCCACACTAAATTTCAAGTTTCTGCCGTCAATGTCCTACAAGCAATATGTCTGATAAATCTGATCCCAAACTACACAACCTGGAAAAAGAAAACACATTTTGTTAAGAACATATATGTCATAACATTGCAAATCTATAATGAAATCATCCCATGTGCAACAGTCAGGCAGTTAAAAAAATTCCAATTAATTCCGTAAAAGCCAAAAATCTAGTGGTCCGAGACCCAAAACAACATATTTCGTCCCTCTGGCAAAAAATACCAGCAAATATACAGGCTGCAGAAACTCTGTCACTGCTTTAGCAATTCCCTATACATGCAAAATATCACAAAGAAATAGGTGCTTGGCCTTGTAGATTTTTTGCTATTGCTGAAAGTTTGTACCCCCCTGTAAAATTACTTGTTTTCACCGAGCATGCTGTTTAAAAGCAATGTTTACAAACAAAATGGCGGCCTTGACATCTATAATTAACAGCATGTGATTTCTAACCATGTTTTCGAATTTGCCATATCACAAAAACAAATTTCAGGCTGAAAATGCACTTTACAGACAACCAGTCATTTAAATCCACAATAGTCACTATATCCATGAAATTCTCCCTGGCCATTCAAAGCTGTGGCTTTAATTAGTGTGATGTGCTGCCTTAAGGAGCACCTTGACATTGATTGCTAAACTTTATACAGACTTTTTCTGCAAATTTATGCATATTTCAATAAATAAAATGATTTTATTTTGCTAGGAATTGTTTGCTTTTCTTTATATGTGCCTTTAATGAACTATACCCTTTGCCCCATTTTCAGCCCTTGGCACGCTTTTTTTAGTACATGTAGAACTAGAAATGTGTCCATAGGACACGGGTGCCCCCACCGCGCCACTGTTCTGTCAATCTTTTTACTAATTCAAGGGAAATAACTCTGCAAATACTGGATAAATCCACAAGCAAAACCCCAGGTGCAAATCTAAAATATGCTGAGCAACCTGCCCATAAGGTTTAATGACTATGTCAAATCCTTTTTGAGAAACTTGCGACACAAGTTGAAAATTGCAAAAAAAATTTAAAAGTGAAGGGCAATAACTCTAAAAAATACTAAATAAATCCAGACGAAAAATACCTGGTGCACAACTGCACATGCTGATCAATATTCCTGTAAAGTTACATGACTGTAGGTCAAATACTTTTGAGTTACGTGCGACACATGTTGAAAATTGCCAAATTTTACTAACTCAAGGGCAATAAGTCTGAAAATACTAAAAATATCCAGAAGGAAATACCCAGGTGCACAACTACACATGCTGATCAACATTCCTGTAAAGTTTCATGACTCTAGGTGAAAAACTTTTTGAGTTACGTGCGACACAAGTTGAAAATTGCAAAATTTTACTAAGTCAAGGGCAATAACTCTGAAAATACTAAAAATATCCAGACGAAAATACTCAGGTGCACAACTACACATGCTGATCAACATTCCTGTAAAGTTTCATGACTCTAGGTCAAATACTTTTTGAGTTACATGCGACACAAGTTGAAAATTGCAAAATTTTACTAAGTCAAGGGCAATAACTCTAAAAATACTAAAAATATCCAGACGAAAATACCCAGGTGCACAACTACACATGCTGATCAACATTTGTGTAAAGTTTCATGACTCTAGGTCAAATACTTTTTGAGTTACATGCGACACAAGTTGAAAATTGCAAAATTTAACTAAGTCAAGGGCACTAACTCTGAAAATACTAAAAATATCCAGACGAAAATACCCAGGTGCACAACTGCACATGCTGATCAACATTCCTATAAAGTTTCATGACTCTAGGTCAAATACTTTTTGAGTTACGTGCAACACAAAAGTGAACGGACGGACGGACGGAAGGACGGACGGACAGACGGACAAGGGTAAATCTAAATGCCCGCCACTAACATGGGGGCACAAAAAGAAATAATTCCCAATGTAAGGTGTACACAAACTGCGTTTATACTATCTATACAACTGATTTGCACAAATATATCCTTATGCCATATGATATTGAAGAAATATTCAACAAATTGCCATACAGTTTAAGAATAAACTGGCTTCATGTGACACTATGGGGCACAAAATACATCAGAATGATATGTTCCTGCCAGACACTAATATATGCTATGTTTTTTTCAGTCCTACACAGTAGAAAATCTATTTGGCATGCACAATGTTCATATAGGTTTATGTGTAAAGTCAAAATCAAAGAGACAAAGCATTTGTCAGGGCCTTCACAGCATTGTAGACATCACAATGTGGGACTCCTAGGGAATCGAAATTCACCAAGTGGCAGTGCAAAAACCAAATTTTCTGACTACTCGATCTTGCTCGCCCAGCCTTAAAATGGTCACAATCTAACCAGAAAACCTAGATTTTACATACACTTGCCACTAAAAATGAATTCCAGCAAAAAATTTCCCTCCATGCAAGGATTTCACATCATTCGAAACACTTCAGATGGCCATATTTCACACATACAGCTGAAATTCATTTAAATGCATGCCTTTTTCCTAATTAAAAGTCATAACAAGAAGCGCCGCAATGCGACGAAAACCAGGTTTTCAACGACCTAGTTTTGATGTGACAGCAATCAATAGGTCAAAATGCACTGAAGTTATTGAGTAGATACTGAAAATTCTATTGTAAGCAAATTACCTTGACCTTGCTCCCAGATATCTGAGTGGCAATCCAAAGCTGCCACTCAGCAAGTTCGGTGTCAAAAGGTCAAAGCAAACTCAAGTTATAACATGAAAACTAAATGCATTAACCTTGATCACAGACACTTGGGTAGCAATCCCAAGCTGCCTCTTGATATAAAGCTACCCATTCATCAAGTTTGGTGTCAATAGGCCAAAGCAAACTCAAGTTATTGAGCAGAAACTGAATTTCTATTTTTAGTCACAGTGACCTTGACCTTGATCAAAGACACCTGGGTAGCAATCCCAAGCTGCCTCTTGATATAACCTATCCATACACCAAGTTTGGTGTCAATAGGCCAAAGCAATCTCAAGTTATTGAGCGGAAACTGAATTTCTATTTTTAGTAAAAAGTGACCTTGACCTTGATCACAGACACCTGGGTAGCAATCCCAAGCTGCCTCTTGATATAAGCTATCCATACACCAAGTTTGGATGTCAATAGGTCAAAGCAAACTCAAGTTATTGAGCGGAAACTGAATTTCTATTTTTAGTAACAGTGACCTTGACCTAGATCACAGACACCTGGGTAGCAATCCCAAGCTGCCTCTTGATATAAGCTATCCATACACCAAGTTTGGTGTGAATAGGCCAAAGCAAACTCAAGTTATTGAGCGGAAACTGAATTTCTATTTTTAGTAACAGTGACCTTGACCTAGATCACAGACACCTGGGTAGCAATCCCAAGCTGCCTCTTGATATAAGCTATCCATACACCAAGTTTGGTGTCAATAGGCCAAAGCAAACTCAAGTTATTGAGCGGAAACTGAATTTCTATTTTTAGTAACAGTGACCTTGACCTAGATCACAGACACCTGGGTAGCAATCCCAAGCTGCCTCTTGATATAAGCTATCCATACACCAAGTTTGGTGTCAATAGGTCAAAGCAAACTCAAGTTATTGAGCGGAAACTGAATTTCTATTTTTAGTAACAGTGACCTTGACCTAGATCACAGACACCTGGGTAGCAATCCCAAGCTGCCTCTTGATATAAGCTATCCATACACCAAGTTTGGTGTGAATAGGCCAAAGCAAACTCAAGTTATTGAGCGGAAACTGAATTTCTATTTTTAGTAACAGTGACCTTGACCTAGATCACAGACACCTGGGTAGCAATCCCAAGCTGCCTCTTGATATAACCTATCCATACACCAAGTTTGGTGTCAATAGGCCAAAGCAAACTCAAGTTTTTGAGCGGAAACTGAATTTCTATTTTTAGTAACAGTGACCTTGACCTTGATCACAGACACCTGGGTAGCAATCCCAAGCTGCCTCTTGATATAAGCTATCCATACACCAAGTTTGGTGTCAATAGGCCAAAGCAAACTCAAGTTATTGAGCAAAAACTGAATTTCTATTTTTAGTAACAGTGACCTTGACCTAGATCACAGACACCTGGGTAGCAATCCCAAGCTGCCTCTTGATATAACCTATCCATACACCAAGTTTGGTGTCAATAGGCCAAAGCAAACTCACGTTATTGAGCGGAAACTGAATTTCTTTTTTTAGTAACAGTGACCTTGACCTTGATCACAGACACCTGGGTAGCAATCCCAAGCTGCCTCTTGATATAACCTATCCATACACCAAGTTTGGTGTGAATAGGCCAAAGCAAACTCAAGTTTTTGAGCGGAAACTAAATATCTATTTTTAGTAACAGTGACCTTGACCTTGATCACAGACACCTGGGTAGCAATCCCAAGCTGCCTCTTGATATAAGCTATCCATACACCAAGTTTGGTGTCAATAGGTCAAAGCAAAGTCAAGTTATTGAGCGGAAACTGAATTTCTATTTTTAGTAACAGTGACCTTGACCTTGATCACAGACACCTGGGTAGCAATCACAAGCTGCCTCTTGATATAAGCTACCTACACACCAAGTTTGGTGTCAATAGGACAAAGCAAACTAAAGTTATTGAGCAGAAACCAAAAGTTGACCGCCCCCCCGCCCGGGCCTTGGGCCCCCCCCCCCCGCCGGGCTTCGGCAAATTTCAAAAAACCCCGGTTTTTTTGTTGAAAACCCGGTTAATAATTAGAAACAGATTGCTAGATTGTATTCCTCAGAGCTGGCATGATAATGTAAATTTGTTATCAACTTAGAATGATTTACCTCTTCGAAAGTTAGCTACATATGTCTTTCATCTTATGCATTGTATAAAATGTAAGCAGATAATGAAATATAAATAGTACTATTATATTGACATGACCATTTATAAATGTTTGATATATATTTTGGATCAAAGGCCTTTAACTATCAAATAAATAGTTGAGAATGAGTTGTAAAGAAAGATAACTCAATCATCATTTAATACATTTAGAGCTAATTTATGTCCCTTACAACTTTAAATACACCAATAAATCAGTTACGGTTGTACCTAGGAATTTTATTTCCTGCGACCTCCTTCGATAACAAATGAAAGAAAGTTACAGTGCATACCATGAACATTGCTGTAGAGAATAATTGTAAATTGCTGTAGAGAATAATTGTAAATAACATAACTAAAGTAATCACGCTACAAAAAGAGATACTTAAGATCAATAAGGCATGCCGAAGTTCACAAAACAGAACGTCACCTCCAACATAAACGGAACTAAAATGGTACAGGGTACAAGGGTGGAGTGAGGAGGTGACGCAAATGCCAATGTAACAAACTTTTTGCTAGCCTGATATATTTCTCAAATCAAGGAATCCGATGAACTTGCTGGCACCGCTTGAACCTAGAACGGTTGGGGCAAGTGATTTCAATTTGACAACATTAAACACTCGGCCATGGACAACAATCTGTCATTTGAACAAGATGAGCTATTGTGTAACAAAAGAAAAATTATGCCATAAGAGATTGATGTGATAATCTGCTATAATCGTCAGACCATTATCACTGGACCAAGTAGGATTTTACTGATAACTGCTCTTTCTAGATGTATAGTTTAGAGATAAAGTATAGTGAACAAATAATTATAAAATAGAGAACAACAGAATGCCTAGAGAAAGCCCAACACGGCAAGATTGAAAATGTTGCAAGTTCGGTTTGATTTAGCCTGTTCATGGACGGTACTTGAAAGTACAAATTACCGTTCACGCCGCCCCCCCCCCCCCCCGCTAGGATCAGTATTCACAAAAGAATCAACATTTAAACACAAAAAATGGTGGAATATTTGAAATTGGAAAGATCCGTAGATGTGTTCATACGGCGGTTGTCATGGAATTTTCAATGTGTCACACTAGTGTCATTTCAATGAAAATGTAATAAACAAGATCAACAAGGAAGGTGGCGCGAAACTAAAGAATAGATAAATACAGAATCCCATAAGAAAGCCCAACACGGCAAAATTGAAAATGTTTGAGGCTAGATTTGATGGACGGTACTGGAAAGTGCATGTTACCGTCCCCGCCCCCTAGCACCGGCTTAAGCAGAATTCAATATTTAAACATGAAATAGTAAAATTTTGAATTTAAAAACATCAGCAGATGTGTTCAAAACTGGAACCACACTACTTGAAAAATTCCAAAATAGAAGAAATAAAAAATATCACATTACATGTGTACACAACAACAATAACAATATGCGATACGATCTTCAAGGATCGAAAATATAACATAATTATTTGATAAATTGTACTGGGCACAAATAACACTGATATGATAATAACAAAGAGAAAAACACAATCCCTTAAGAAAATATTAAAATATTAATATTAAAATTTTAAAACGTCCGCAGATGTGTTCATATGGCAGTTAAAATGGAACCTTTAATAGAGTGAAACAAGAATCCCTAAAGAAAGCCCAGCGCGGCAAAATTGAAAATGTTGCAGGCTCGGTTTGATTGAGCCTGTTCATGAACGGTACTGTCAAGTGCAAAATACAGTCCACGCCCTCTAGCACCGGCTAAGCAGAATTCCACATTTACCATGACCTGGCTAAATTTTGAATTTTGAAACATCCGCAGATGTGTTCATATGTATCACGATAGTGCCATTTATGATAAGCGACACATGGTCCCCAAGTAAAGATGCGCGTGCCTTTAGGATGAAATAGATAAATACAGAATCCCTAAAGACAGCCCAACACGGCAAAATTGAAAATGTTGCAGGCTCGGTTTGATTGAGCCTGTTCATGGACGGTACTGGAAAGTGCAAGTTACCGTCCACGCCCCCTAGCACCGGCTTAAGCAGAATTCAACATTTAAACATGAAATAGTAAAATTTTGAATTTAGAAACATCCGCAGATGTGTTCATACGGCTGTTATCATGGAACCTTCAATGTGACACTTCTGTGCCATTCTATGAAAAGCGGCGTATGGTCCCCAGAAGGCGCCTTTCCTTGTTGATCTTGTTTATCATATTTTAGCAGAAAACAGTGGGCGGAACTAAATAAAATAGAAATTAAAAGGGGGTCAGATGTAATGTAGCCTGAATATAGCAGATAAGACGTCGATAGACAAGTTAAAAAGCAGGTTATATATCCTTAGGCCGCTATTCCATTTATACGTGATCAGTGTCCGCGTCAGTGATCCGTGTCCGGGCATGTCCGTGGGTATTATTCCATAGGTACGTTATTTTCTATAAACTTTTAATTGAAGTATAGCGAACAGAGGATAATTATTTGTAGAATATGATATAATTTCATTCTAATACCAAAAACAGTTGTAACATCAAAGAATTAGGTAACAAACATTGAATATCAGTTAGGTTTTCAAATAACATCTCTTTAGCAACCGATGACCAGATGTTGTTTTTTTTTTAATCTGTCATTGCTGCATCATAAACTTATATGTTCTCCTACACTATTTTGGTGACTTCTTTAGTATTTTCTTTCGAAATCGATAAAGTATTTTAATTTCGTTCGAGGCATTTTGTAGGGATGAGACATGTCAGTGATTGTCCGCGTCCGTAAAAAATCGCTCATCCTGCGAAACGTCGCGGATGCCGTCGCGGAAGCGGATGGTAAACGGACAAAAGGAATAGATTCAACGTATTCTTTGATTAGCGAATCGGTAACGGATGCGGATGACGGACGCGGACCACTGATCACGTATAAATGGAATAGCGGCCTTAGAGTGATTATACAGTACGTTAGTCGGAAACCTAGAACTACACAGCTTGAAAAATGTCAAATAGATAAAGCTAAACTACCACATAACTTGTATACACAACAATAATGTCGTGCAGAGTAATCTTCAAGGATAAAGAATATAACATCTTTGATTATATGTATGGGGTGACATGTTACGGCCTCTACACGGCACAAATAACGATGATGTGGCAATAAAATAGAGAAAAACGGAATCCCCAAAGAACGTCGCAAGCAACAGAATTGAAAAGGTTGCGTCCTGTGAACGTTGCCTTTGCCTTGTTATTTTATTTAGTGATTTTCATGTCCGTGCTTTGTCTTTGCCCTGTCCTGTTTTTGTTTGGGGTCCGCCTGGGCTCCTTGCCACTGGTTCTTGTTGCCGGGTCATTGGGAGTTGCGTTCATTGAACGCCGCCTTTCCTTGTTGATCTTGTTTATCATATTGAATTATAAACAATAACAGTCATTTTCAACAGACACGAAGTTCTTAGAAATCATATAAAGATATATCTATAAATCAAATAGGTTATTAATAAACCGTGAAAAAACTAAAAATGTGTCCATATGACACGGGTGCCCCCACCGCGCCACTGTTCTGTCAATCTTTTTACTAAGTCAAGGGAAATAACTCTACAAATACTGGATAAATCCACAAGCGAAACCCCAGGTGCAAATCTAAAATATGCTGAGCAACCTGCCCATAAGGTTTAATGACTATGTCAAATCCTTTTTGAGAAACTTGCGACACAAGTTGAAAATTGCAAAAAATTTCTAAGTGAAAGGCAATAACTCTAAAAATACTAAATAAATCCAGACGAAAATACCTGGTGCACAACTGCACATGCTGATCAATATTCCTGTAAAGTTACATGACTCTTGGTCAAATACTTTTTGAGTTACGTGGCGACACATGTTGAAAATTGGCAAATTTTACTAAGTCAAGGGCAATAACTCTGAAAATACTAATAATAAATCCAGACGAAAATACCCCAGGTGCACAACTAACACATGCTGATCAACATTCCTGTAAAGTTTCATGACTCTGACCAAATACTTTTTGAGTTACATGCGACACAAGTTGAAAAATTGCAAAATTTTTACTAAGTCAAAGGGCAATAACTCTGAAAATACTAAAACTATCCAGACGAAAATACCCAGGTGCACAACTTCACATGCTGATCAACATTCCTGTAAACTTTCATGACTCTAGGTCAAATACATTTTGAGTTACGTGCGACACAAAAGTGAACGGACGGAAGGACGGACAGATGGACGGACAGACAAGGGTAAATCTAAATGCACGTCACTAACGTGGGGGCACAATAAACGTTCGTACAATCCAAAGTACTTTCAGTGTATAATGCCTTCATCATGGGTATATTATATGCATAATGTGCACGCAATAGAGCACAACATCTATACCTCCTCTTTTGCAGTGTAGCAATACCACGTGACATTGACGTCATTTTCGGCATCATTTCCAAGACAAATGTTGCTCGATTCGGAAAAGAAAACAGCCGTAAATATTTTATTTCTGTACCAATTTCTTTGGGATATGCACCAGTCTACGGGAAAAAAATATAAGCTTTCCACAGAATATTGGATCTTCGTTAGTTTATAAGCCGTTTTATCAAAACTTTGCATAACCTTTGAAGTGCTTGTATTAGAGCGGGCTTCAGTTGCAAGCTATTTAGTATTCTGACATTATTTGGTTTACGCCATTATTAATAGGTCAGGTTTACATCAAACCGGGGTACAGACAGCAAAATCCTACCTTAATATGTTTATATGTTTATTATTTATGGCGTAAATCTTGCCTTTTTCTTCAATTGTCATTTCTGGCACCAGTTCCAAGTCGAAAAAAAGGACTAACAGTTTAAAGCAGATTTTAGAATCAGTTGCAATTGCAATGCAACATGCCTACTGTTCTCTTTTCTATAATTATGGTTAACCATGAAAAACATTTTATTTATTATACGATTTACATAAACACAAATAAATATTAAAATGATGTTGACTCGCTGCGCTATAAGTGATTTTCAAAGTCGTAATATTGTTGTTTGTATTTGTAAAGAAATTGATTTGCTCTTTAATAATTGTTCTTTCACGGTAATGATTATGAACAATCTATTACTGTCATGTAGCAATACTAAACGTGGAATTAAACGTGGAATATTCAAAATAGAGAGAAAACAGAAAAACCCTACATATCGCCCAAAATGGCAAAAATTGAAAATGTTGCAGTCTCGGTTTGACTTAGCTAGCCTGTGCAATGAACGTGCAAATTCAGGATCACTTCCATTTGTATGCTGTGAAAAGGGTTACGCCTCAAAGCGGCAATTTTAAAGTCAAAGTAAAGAGTTATTTTATACGTATAACCATATATATGCTTGGTAAAGAACATGTAGCAATTTTTAACACAGTGGCACTATTTTTACATCCTGTTTTTCATACCCACGATAACCGTTTTTCGTGAACTGGATATAACTTTGTTCACTTAAGAACACTAAACACTATTTATTTCATTATTGCATTTATTTCTGTTGATAAACTGCATATCTGACAAATTTAGTGAATAATATCAGCCAACCCATCTTTATCAGAGAGCTCACCAATACACATTGTAACGAGAGGAAGGGAAACAGAATATTTATGGTTTGAAAACATTTAAATCGAGTAGAATTTTTTTAACAATAATGTCTCTTCAACTGAATAAAAAAACAATAGGGCTATTTGTGACTATTTCTTATCGATGTGGTCATTGGCTGTAAAAACATGGATTATTTCAACCGGCATGACCTGCAGATGTCCTCAACCAGGACTTTTTGGTAGCATTTTAAGATTTAAAAAAAAAGGATCACAACTTTAAATCTAAAAACATGATAAACAATGATGCATTATGCCAAATAAGTTAATTATTGAATGTAAATATTTATAATAATTATTGATAATCATTGTTATTTCCGTCTTTATGAATGTTTTGGTTCAAGAAATTTTGACTGTGATTGATGGCTGTTGGTTTGTAAAATCATCTTTATCTGTTTTACTATTTTTCTACTTTTGTTTACTCCACATGGCGTCCATTCACGTTCTTTTTTTGGCGACTTATGGCTATTTTGGGCCTTTTTGATAAATAGAGAAACTGTAGTAATGCAACTAAGTAACAATACTATTCAGGTTTACACGGCAAATTCCAAGTTATATGCAATGATATTTTTAAATTTTTTAAAACAAAGAACCCAAAACTGACTCATTTATGGGAAAATGCTTATTGGGTTTAAAAAGGCCCTAAAAATTTAACGTGATGTTTAAAAGCATGAAAAGTTTGATTTATGATTTAAAAACCCATAAATGTGGGATAGTAATTAAATTTTTTATTTTTGTTTTTCAAAAATCTATAGAAATTTACCGTTTGACCCATTTTCATGGAATAAGTCACGTATAAATGCCTGTAATACGAGTCCCGCCTTAACTAGTATAGATTGACAGGCCAAAACATGGTCGTAGTGTTTTGACCTGTCAATGAAAGTCTTGCAGTTTTTATGTATTTTTACATCATTAGTCATCATGGAGCAATCCTGCGATGTTTGATATAATGAATATAGATGATGACTTTTACAAGAATCATATTTTTGAATCATTTCCTATCGAATGTGCTGATGTGGTCACGATTGCTTAATATTGATACGCAGGATTTAGATGCACACACAAGCAGAGGCAATAGCTCAGGTAAATATTTTATAAAAAAAATTAACTCGAATTCTCGCAATATCTAACTGCATCATTATTTTGAATGAAATACAAATTGTAAATTAAACCAGGGCGCGCAGCTTTTCTACGCCCAACAAGCACCGAACCTCAAAGTAGATGACGGTAATATATTCAAAATCTGCCTAAATTGCCATTACAATTATTTAAAAAAAATTGAAAATCACATTTAAGTGATTTCTTTGATATTTGCAGGCCGATTTGAAAATATTTTGTCGTCTGGATGACGTTAAGAAGAAACAGAAATACAGTGCCCTATAATACAACGAAAAACAACAACTGGGCAGTGAACGTGTGCAGGGAGTTGGCTGAAAACCGCAACCTACAACTGGAGACTAAGCAAGAGCCTGGTTATCCTATTCCCGATGATTTAGAGCAGTTCCGTTCATGTGCAGAAATGAATTTTTGGTCGCAACGATTCATCTGTGAAATTGAAAGGAAAAAATTGAGAATTCTATCCTCCAACAACTTTACTAAACATTGCTGCAAAGCTACAACGGTATCTTCAACATGAACTATCCATGAAAGTGGGTCAATCGGTAAGCCAGTTATAGTCCGTATGTTAAAAAATATAGAACATATCTTAAAAAATGTAGAACTTATTGCTGCGCTCCGTTACGCTACGCTTGCAATAAATTCCATATTTTGTAATATCTGAACTATAACTATTACTTATAATACGGCAATTCCAGAAAATATTTATACCTTTTTAAAGTCTCTTTTGATCACAGAAGAACCTATTCGTCACATCGTTACTCCGTTACAAAAAAATACTGAAAAAAAATAACCTTCAGCTTTACAACACTCGCGTTAAAGTGTAACCTTTTCCGTAGCATACAAAAGTTTTTTTGTTTTTTTTTATTTAAACACTTTCTCTCACTGAGGGCACATATGTTTCTTATCAATTTCTCCATTTTGAAATAGAATAAAACACATTTTTACTTTCATAGGAGAATTATGAGCAATACTTTAAACATCTTCCAAAACGAAACCCCAAAATATTTTTTCAACAGGAACTAAATCTACGTGATTTGACAGCACTGTTTGCGATACAAGTAAGTGTTATTTACTTTAAGGAACAATTAGTTTTTCACAATCTCTCTGTGAAAGATCAACAATGAAAAACTAAATTGTAGAAAGAGAACGGTAGGCATTTTGCTTCGCATTTGCAACGGATTCTAAAATCTTCTTTAAACTTTAGTCCTTTTTTTTCGACTTGGAACTGGTGCCAGAATTGACAATTAAAGAAAAATGTAAGATTTATGTCATTCATAATAAAATTATGAACATATTTGGGTAGAGTTTTGCAGTCCGTACTTTCGGTTGATGTAAACCTGACTTTTAAATCCTGACGCAGACCAGTTTACGCCAGAAAACGAAATAGCTTGCAACTGAAGCCCGCTTTAATACAAGCAACTTCCAAGGTTATGCAAAACGGCTTAAAAACTGACAAAGATCCAATATTCTTTGGAAAGCTTAATATATTTTTCCCCGTAGACTGGTGCATATCCCAAAGAAAATGGTACATAATAAAATATTTACGGCTATTTTCTTTTCCGAATCGAGCAAAATTTGTCTTGGAAATGATGCCGAAAATGACGTCAATGTCACGTGGTATTGCTACACTTTTTGGTGAGGAGGAGTAACATATGTCCGTTATGGTGGTGCGCTGCTGTGCACCTGTATGACGGACACATTGCTAACACCCAGACTGCCTGTTTGCCGTAGGCAGCGTCCCGTAACCTAGAAAAGGGGGTCCTGGTAGTTGAAGGATACCCAGGGATCTCCAGTACTCCTAAATCACTGCTTTTGCATCTGATTTAGGGTATACTTGTGACCAAGTGAGCCAGGCTCAATCGGCTGGTCATGCCTTGCACTTGGATTTATATTTCTCAAAAATTCGAAGATTTCATTGAACTTACAAGGTCCCGAAATGAAAACAATTCAATGCACATAAATTATTAAAAAATAAAGTTTAAATGTTGATTCATACTTGTGACTCTAGTATTCCTTTAATGCCTACTGAAACTGTAATGCTGGGTGTCGTTATGTTAAAGAATCTTTCATATATGCATTATAAATACAGTATAACATATCCAAGAAGGCGATGGCTTATGAGCTAATTGTGTAGGTTGTAAATATTTGCAATTTATACGAGTATTTTGGTATCCTTGTTGTGCGGTGACTTGATATCCATCTCCATCGCACATCTCCATGTTCTATAGAGTCCGAGGTGGCTGGGGAACCCAAGAGACGAATTTTGATATTTATATCATGGATACACAAACAAAATAAACGAAAAGCGCAAGAAGATTCAAGTTGTAACATTTCAGTTGATGGAAGTTTTCCCCGTTTTCTGATAATCAAATCAAATAGCTCCCAATCACTAACTGAACTTAGCCCCTTGTTATAGAAAAATAACTTTCGGCTTTAATTGGTACGCTTAAAACTTTTTCTGAAATGCACAAGCTTTTTTAACATTGATGCAACTGCCACACCACACCAGTCTCTAAACTCCAGCAAGGGCGTTATCAAATGTTCTGACCTTGCTGGAATGCTAGAGACAGATATTGCTGAAGAGTTAAAATCACAGCAGGTGTCAAATGTCAAGCGCATTCATTCTACAAGAGATGGTAAACGAGTGCCAACGAATAGCCTAATTGTAACATTCTTTACACCCATTCTCCAATCTTCGATTCGAGTAAGTTACCTTAATGTTCGCGTTGAGGTATACATTCCAAACCAAATGCAATGTTTGGTCACCATGAATCAAATTGCGTAAGGTAGACTATTTGCCGCAGATGCAGCTCAACAATGACATAAATGAGACTTGTAACGTTCCTGTTAATGTGCAAACTGCGGAGGAGAGCATTACGCCACTCCCGGTCATGCCCCTTGTGGTTAAAGGAAAAAGGAAATTCTTTGTCAGAAGTATACGCTAAATATTTCCTTTCAAGATGCACGAAAACTTGTTGAAGTACCAAAACAAATGTCGTATTCAGCTGCAGTTAAATGGTGATTCTGCAGTACAAACAATCTGGTAACAAAGTGATCCCTCGAAAGCATTAATCACAACATGATTACAAGAGAATTGCAGACTCGGTTTAATTGAGTCTGTACATGAGGGATAATGAATACGTGCAACATCCCTCACGCCCCCTAGCATCGGCTTGAGCGGCACTCAATAATCAGCACTTAATAGTGCTGGCATCAACAATCCCGAATGACCAGAAAATATAACGACACTGAAGTGAAGTACGGGGCAACCTTTTTACAGCTGCCACATAGCAATTGACACCTGCTGTTGTGAAGTATAAAAATTCTTGTAAAAAAATTTTTCCTTGGAGATTAATCACAAAAAAATTAAAGAAAATTTGCAGACTGGGTTTGTTTGAGTCTGACAGATGGTTTAATGAATATTTAAATGCCAAATGCCACCATTTAAAGGGTTTTTTAAACCATTCCCAAAAAAGCATACGGGGCTTCAAAAAAGAAAACGTCAAACCTCTGTGAAAGATTTAAACCACCAAAAATTTTGCCCCAAAAAAAGCAAACTGCAAAAACCCAAATTTAACATCGCCTGAGAAATTTTTATAAAAAACAAATCGTTTAAAGAGCAAATTTGGTGATCACAGAGGGGTTAAAAGAAAAAGGGGCCCCAACCCCCCTAAACCCCAGAAATCCCCGGTTCGCCCCCCTTTTTAAAACGAAAAACCGGGGAAAATTGAGGGAGGTTTAGGATTTTAACTTCTCCCCTCCTGGAACTCCGAATGATAGAAGTCCAATAAAGTTTCCTACTTAATATTAATATTCCTCAAAATGGATAATAGAAGTCATTCTATCCTGCCATGGAAAGTCAAATTATAATGATCTACTTCTACTTATATCGAAATTCTCTCCAAATTTGTTATGTCTTCATGAGACTATGTTATCTCCTAAAGATAATATCTCTATAAAAGATTTTACACTTTATAACTATAAATCCACTAGTAACGCCAGAACACCAGGTGGTACAATCATTGCTATCGCAAATTGCGTTCTTAAAAAAGAATTTAAACTTAACAAAAGATTACAAGCTATAGCTGTGCAGGTGACCTTACATCGACCACTTACGATTTGGTCTCTATACCTTCCTCCAAATATAACGGTAACAAGACTTGATCACTTAGTGATGAACTTGAGAGAATTGTTCGACAATTACTCTCACCTTTCCTTTTGTTAAGCGACTTTAATGCTCATAATCTTATGTGGGGCAGTATATCTAAAAATAATAAGGGTACATAACTGAAAAGTTGATAGATAACTTTCAGCTTTGTTTATTAAACAATCTGTCACCTACATATTAACATCCAGCTACAGGTTCGATTTCTTGCATCGACCTCTCGATTGTCCACTGCTATATACTTGGACCTCAATTGGAAAGTTTTAGATGACTAGTACGGCAGCCATCATTATCCATTGTTACTAACATCATATGACTCTATACCAGATTAAAGACGTCAAATTTTTAAATTTAAGAAAGCAGATTTGGAAACATTTACTAGGCTCTGTTCCATTGATCTAACAAAAATGAATTTGATTTCACTTCTGATGATATAGCTGAAGAGTTCTCTTCAGCATTACATACGATTGCCTGCAAAGTTATTCCATTAACAAAAAAAAATAAAAGTAACACAATCAAAAAACATAGTTTAACGATAAATGTAAAAAAAGTCGTTCGTATACGTAAAGCTTCATTTAAAAAGTTTAAACATCGCCCTACAACAGAAAAACTTGAAATTTAGCGCCAAAGCTAGAAAATCTATGCGTCAATCTTAACGCAAATCATGGCATTCATATGTTTCAAATATTAATTCAAATACTCCTATTAGGAAAGTCTTGGATGCAGTACGAAAAATAAGTGGTAAGTATAAAAAGAGCCCAACTGTTCAATTAAAAACTAGTGATGGCCAATATGCCAACACAAAAACGGATATTGCACAAAACTTTGGCTAAAACTTTTGAAAAGAACCATTCTTCAAACAATTATTCAAATGCATTTCAACAACATAAATGTAAAGCTGAGAAACAGCATGCTAATTTTACCTCAACAAACGATGAAGACTATAATTCCCTTTTCTCTACTGATGACTTAATTTAATCAATCAAAACTGCAAAAGATAGTGCTGCGGGCCCGGACGAAATTTACTACCAGTTTCTAAAACATTTACCACCCAAATCTCTTGACATGCTTCTTGACTTTTTTAAACAAAATTTGGGTTTCTGGTAAATTTCCCAACACTTGGAAAAATGCGTTGGTTATTCCTATCCCTAAACCTTGAAAAGATACAACTGACCCATACAAATTATCGTCCAATTTCACTAGCAAGTGGCCTCTGCAAAGCATTCGAGAGAATGATAAATAATCGGTTAGTTTGGTTTCTAGACAATAATGGAAATATCACTCATTTTCAGTCAGGTTTTCGTAAACATCGAAGTACAAACGATCATCTTGTACGACTTGAAACTTTTATTAGAGAAGCCTTTGTAAATAAACAACACCTGGAATCCATTTTCTTAGATTTTGAGAAGGCGTACGATACTACTTGGAAATATGGTATCTTAAAAGATCTAAATGATGCTGGACTTAAAGACAGACTTCCTCTTTTCATTTCTGGATTTCTAATCAATAGGCACTTTAAAGCAGCACGCCTCCAGATTCATGTTCAATTTCATAAAAATTTGATAAAGTATTTGACAGTAAAATATTGTGAGGTGAACAAATAAAGTTATTTACGTATTGCAATTGGCACTTACAATCCATGCAAATAACCAAAAAGAGGTCAAAATGTGCAAAAAAGCCCTTACTGCGTTAGTAACGCAGTAGAAATATGGTGATAAAATACTACAAAATCAGTCTCAAATCGCAAATAACATGTAATCTTTAACATTGACCTTGATTGTTTTTACCTTTCTTGAAATATTAGTACATTTTTCTCAATTTTCATTTTCTTGAAATATATTGGCTCATCTGGGGGCGTGCAGCTTTAAAGTAAGACTTGGTTCAACTTTTTCTGAAGACCATCAACAAGAACAAGGTGTTCCTCAAGGAAGCATACTTTCTGTTTCACTTTTTGGCCTTAAAATAAATAATGTTGCTAGCGCTCTTACACCAGGCATAGACTGTTCACTATATGTAAACGATTTTCTCATCTGCTATCGATCGAAAAGTATTAGAACAATTACTGCAACTTCAACAAAATTTAGATAAAACTCAAAAGTGGGCAATAGAAAATGGTTTTAAATTTTCAATGTCAAAAACTCAATGTGTTCATTTTTGTCGATTTCGGAATCGCCATTATGACCATGAACTTTACATATCTGGTTCTAAAATTCAAGTAGTTGATGAAGCTAAGTTTTTACGAATTATATTTGATAAAAAAACTTTCTTTTATACCACATATTTAACATTTGAAAACTAAATGCATAAAAGCTTTAAGTTTACTAAAGGTTTTATCAAGTACAAATTGGGGATCAAATCCTTCCATATTACTGAAATTATACAGAATTCTTTTCCAGTCAAAATTAGATTACGGTTCTGTAGTATATGGATCTGCAAGAAAATCATATCTTCAGATGATAGGTACCATACATCACCAGGGTTTACGCTTAGCTTTAGTAGCTTTTTTCACCTCACCTGAAGAAAGTCTATATACTTTCATCAATAGCAAAAATCAAGCTAAAAATATTATTTTCAAACCAAGTTATACTGAAAAATTTGTTAACAAAACCACAGGAAATTAAACCAGTAGGCCTTCGTTTAACAGATGATTTAGATAAACTTAAAATTAATCCAGACAGTATCATTCAAAACGATTATGATGTTCCACCTTGGACTAATAACTCCCCAAAAATAAATATTAACCTTTCAATTATAAATAAGTCATCAAATTCACCTAAACATTTCAAAAAGAAGTTTCTGGCAATTAAGGAAGAAACATGTAAATTTTATACATATTTAACTGACCCGGTTTCAAAAGAAGGTTGCAAGGTTAGGTGCGGCTTGCTGTTTTGAAAATTTAATTTTAACATCTATGTATTGAGGTTTTACCAGATTAATGCCATATCATTTTAAAAAAGCTATAGATTTAGCATTGTCATACATAGAACAGCATACCCATGATAAATTTGTGATATTTTCTGACTCGCTTTCTGTTTTAATATCCATTAAAAATAAAAAAATCTGACAATATCATGATTAAAGAAACTTCTTGTACGATTTCATGATATACTTAAAACAAATTATGTTAACTATATTGGATCCCAAGTCATGTAGGTATACGTGGAAATGAAAAAGTAGATGCTTTAGCTAAACAATCATTAAATTAAAAAAAAACGACTTATTGTTACCTGCTTGAGATTTCCGACCGGCTATAACTCATATCATCTGAATGGAAAGCAAATTGGGACAATGCCGATTTTAATAAACTTCACGATATAAACCAATCTCTTGATGTGTCACCATCTCTATCTCTGTCTAACCGCCATGATCTAACAGTTCTTCTTCGATGCCGAATTGGACACACTTAAATTACCCACTCTTATCTCCTCACGAATGGCAATGCCCCTTTCTGTGTAGGTTGTAATGAAAATTTTACTGTCAAGCATTTTCTTCTTGAATGTCATGATTTTTCACAGGCCCGTAATATATTTTTTGTGTAAATTCACTCAAAGAACTCTTTTATACAATTCCATCGAATATCATCGATTATTTGAAAGAGATAAACTTGTATTCTACGATCTAATTGGCAAATTTTCATGGTCATTTACAACATTTAACATGACATTTTAAGCCTTTTATAGAATTCGGCACGATATGTCCAAATATGTGTTGATGTGCCGTAAAAATCCAAACAACCAAACAAAATCTCTATACGTCTGTACTGTATAGTAACCAAAATTGATTGAAATACAGTCGCCAAAAAGGTGATAAAATGGCATCGATTATGAACAGACCGTTATTGAATGGTCATTGTTGCTATACTTTATAAAAAATAGCCTGCGGACAATTAGGTGTATAAGTTTTTAACAAAAATGAAAATGTTATGTAAAGGGCGTTTTGTGTTTGTTATAAAAAGTATAATATCAAATATTGCAAGTTTCATCAGGTAGGATATTTAATAAAGTAAAATTAAATGCTTTCAACATCAATGAAAATAAGAGAAAGAGTGCCCTCCCTGAAATCACCTGATCATTAAATGAACGTTTAAAGCAATATGTCAAAAATGGGCGAAAAAATAGGGTACGAATTAGTCTATTTTATTGTTCCCTGATGCGTATTCAGTCGGCGAATCCAGTCAGTAAGTAAGTAAGGACTTTATTAAAAAATGTGGCCATACCACGTAGCTTTTTCGGGTACGGAGCACGCCGATATTTCACCCGATTCAGGTATGTTTTTTATCTAATAACTTATTTATTACTGAATCGATTTTGCCCAGATAAGGCGCAGAGTACCCGTAATTATATCAGCTATTTGTATAGTGCCACCAATACTGTTTCTAGTGTCATAACTGTAGTTAATAGGCTAAAAGTCTTAATTTTATTACTGATATTCATTTCAATGTTTATTTGGCTTAAAACAATTAAAATAAACACAAGAGTTGCCTTAACTGGGATTTGAACGCAGGACATATCTCTTCCTAAACGAGCGTGTTACCCCTCGACCACGGGGAAGTTATAAGATAATAACCTGAAGAAAAACCATATTCTAAATTAGGGTTTGTAACTTTTAAATAAATTCGTTTTACACTGATGTAAATAATCATGGAGCTTAATAGTACATGTACAGCTGTAAAGAAGAACATAATATTTGAAATCTTTGAATTTCGCTACTTTTGTTTGTTTGGTCTGGCGACCCAAACAAATAAAACTGTAGTCGCCAATGCTTAAATTTATAATGTATAAAGGCATAATGCTTTAAAAATAACTTTTAATTCATGCAATTAGGTCATTTTCAATTTGGTTTCAAGATTCACCAAAACTGACATGATCATGTGGCGATTTTCGAGTTTTACAAGTGCCCCTTTGGGTATAAATATAGGAACGAACGGGCACCTGAGTAGAACGACCGACGTTCTGTACGGAAGTTTGAAAACTTTCTCACATAAAAAATCGAAATATCGAAGTCACTTGTGGTCTCATACCTACTTCATGTAGAATATAAAACAGAACGCAGCCTCCAAAATCCATAGCATTTGATTGACAAAATGGGTATTATTAAAATATCATTTTATTTTTACCACAAACACATATATCCATAAACTCATGTTTTTAAGCATCTTGAAATGAAAGTCCAAGATAGGCATAATTTTACCAAAACTTCTTACATGTATTCGTATCAAGGTTACCTTTGATAAACTACGTTACGTTATATAACAGGCCTTGTTCCCAAATGGGTTCTTCAAATTATCCGGCTTTTAATTTTGATTGCTCGTAAAACTGCGGAATATATTTGTCCATATGTAGATAATTTGATAATTTAAATACATGCAGTTAGTTTGGGACCCCGGCAGATGATTCATACCAAATATCATGTGGCCGAAAAATAAGCTTTAAACTTTCCGTGATTTAAAAAATCCACTTGCATCAAAACCAGCGTTTTTTTCTCCAATTCATTTTGCAAGGAACATATATTTCCAGCTTACCCTTAACTTCTTGTTTGTTCTTATATTCATACTAGGTTAAGGCAGTCTTTAATATATTTGAAGAAACAATTAAATGAAAGAATAATCGCAGATAACAGAAGTAAATCGTTTTCTAATCCAAAAACATATACATAATTATTTCAAATGAAAAACAAAACAAAATTTTGAATGCCTTCCGTATCCCTCCCTAAAATATTAACATTTTATAGCCAAATATTAATTGCTCAACATTTAAAATCGTATTTTGCGTGACGTACTCTTAAAATCTCTTTTATTTTCTAAAAAATCCTGTTTACATCAAACTGTAGGCATCATGATACACTGCAAAACAGGTCCAGGGTTCTTGTTTAAATTAATAAAATGTATAACTATGACAAAAAATCACTCACAACATAATTTGTTTATTATTTGTTTATATATTATAAGCCTATTATAGCATTCGGCACGATATGGCCATTTATGTGTTGACGTGCCGTAAAATCCAAACAAACAAACATAATTTTGAATTATTTCAAAGACAGAAAAAACTGTGTATGTACCTTATCTTTTGAAATAGCAGTTTGTTCCGTACCATTTCAACATAACTTTATAAAAATATGCTAAAACATCACTGCATTCACTCGATTTATTGGACATAGTAAATATATCCGATTTAACATGTACGAGTATTCTTATTTGAAATAGCGACAAAAATTAATGACTTGCTAGAAATCGCTTGTTATGACAAATGAGTGTGAACCGTTCTCCTCGGCCTCGGCTATGAAAACAAACTGTACTCGGATGTTCTCAAAAACCATTCAGGGGCTTTCAGCATTTTGATATACCGTGGAAAGCTGATATAATTACGGGTACCCTGCGCCTTATCTGATCCAAATCGGTTCAGATATATGTAATTTATGAAGAAAAAACATACTGAAACGGGTGAAAAATCTGCGTGCTCTGTACCCGAAAAGTCACGAGTTATGGCCACATTGTTAATGAGGCTAGCACATTCGGTTTCCCGATCTTCCAAGTGGGCCTCAGCATATACATAAAATGTTACATAACAACATATTAATACAATGTAACATAAATTATAAACAGTCAACATTTACAAAACATCATTTAAGAAAGAAACTGTTAATTTTTACACTTGTGGCATTTTCAAAACCTTCAATATTGAAAAATACTAGCAAAGTAAAAATAAATAAAAAAAATACAACTAATGTGAAAAACAACACAGATATATAGAAGTTATAGTCATCTTGGTATCATATTTAGAAAACTATGTACACAATAAAAATGAAAATTGCCATACATAATGTAAAATGAAAATTGCCAATGAATATAGTTGGCTTATAATCTTTTAAAAGTTTCAGAATTTCTAACATGTATTGGAATGTCATTCCATATTGTAGGCCCAGAGTAATTAAATGTTTTCCTAAAACACTCTGTTTTTTGGTTTAGGTACAATTAGTTTTTCATTTTAGACAGATCTCAAATTAATGTTGTGTCTATCATTTACTGTTTGAAATTTATTTTTCATTTACTTAGGATATGTCTCTCGCAGGAATATATGAATACTGTTCGATTTCTATTTCGCTGACTTTTAGACACTTCTTTGAAACGTTTTGGATAAATTGTTTTTAGATGTATGTAAAGTAAAAGTCAATGTAGACCAGTATTAGCATAGACTGTGTGAAAGTATGCTTGTACCGTGGGATTAATGATGACACGGAAATAAATTATGTAAAATAATGTGTTTTTATGATTTATTCTTGGACCTTTCCAGTGATGCCATTTCATTATATATTTAATTTGTGTAAAACTTCTTACATAATATTCATCTTGATAAAGATTGCTTATAATCAGCTTCTAAATTATATAAATGTATGCAAGTTTTAATTTCAAAAAGTTATCGGATTTTTATTATGAATTTAATTGTTCAAAATTATAGTGTCTGCAAAACAATTAAAGCATTACTTATAACCTAAACTGAACATTTATAAGTTCGTCTTGAAATGTTTTTATTGCTTGCGCGACGTTTATGTGTTAATTTGCACTAAAACGTTGCTTCAAACGCCACATTACATTTTCATTTATGCCAATCACTGTCGTAATAACTACGCATATCAAAGTGCAGAGTTGGTGTCAGATATTCAAATTTCCTAAAATATGCAACATCAAAACTAAAGATCTTACAAAGCATTTGTTTGCTGGGTTTGTATATTATTTAAAAGGAAGAAAAATCCATTAATCTTCATTCTAGAATACTCGTTAATTATCTGGCCTGCGTATTACTTGATATTGTGTTAATATAAATAACGTAAAATATATGCAAATTGACTGACATTGTAGGTGTGTAAGTAATTAGAACAATATAGGAGACATTACAAACTAGTAAAAAGTCATTCATTTATGCCAGACACCCGCTAACAAACCACCTACAAATTAAAATGAAAACAAGGTGGTCTATGTAAAATCGAACTGTAGTTGCTTCTTTTTTATTTTTTCAACGTAAATCATTTGAATGATTACAAATGATGTCAGTTGCAAACAGAAAAGTATAAAGGCCCTTTGGAGAAGTTTGGGTTTGGAACCAGATATTCAATCTTGTGAATTAGACCTTGATGATTAGAAATAAATAATACAAAATTTTCTAAACAGCGCTATCATTAATGACAAGAAAGGTATAAATCCTACATATGTTTATACTTTGCTGTGCATCTATTTTTAAACGCACACTTATAAACGCTTGCATTATCGATGTCCTGTAATTTTTGTAAGCCTTTCTGTCTGCTTTCAGGCCGCTGTTCCGAAGCGTAATATCATGACGACATTTATAACAGCAGATTGGTTAAGACTTCAATTTTTGAAAAGACTGTTATTCAATGATCAGCATATGCTTAACCAATGGTGATCGCTTATGATATTATATCATAATTGTTGTATGTTGTGCCGGACCGCTTTATTGAGAAACACACTTATGAATTTAATCGTGAAAGGTTCACTGAAGAAGTTACAACACAAACCAATGATGTAACGTAGGTCATAATTATTGGAAAAGCATTTGGAAATTTGAATTACTCACTTATATAATATTTGCTACTTTAAACTTATAGATACGCAAAAAGTTATTCTACTACACTGTATCACAGGAACTTGAAATTATGTCAATATTTATTATAATATCCAAATTATATCCCCTATACAGTATAAATAAACACAAGGAATGAAACGCCTTTTCCCCACCCCAACATAATTTACGCCGAACAAATCAATAAAACAACGGATAAAAATAATCTATCGGGCCATTCCGATAAACAATACATATATGCATCAAATACCACCGATAACTTTTTAATTGCGTAGTTGTTAGGAATAATTCAACAACTTCTGATTATTTACCGCTATCTGAGTTTGACGCAGATTCCATTTCGTGACGTCACTGGATTTTGATTCGAGAAGAATAACATTTATTAATATTATTTTGAAGAAGTTTTAAAAAAATAACAGGTACGTATTAAACTTTTACAAATTATTCTATGCAAATAGAATTAAACATCTTTATGTAAAACTTTTTAACAAATTACTTTTATAAATACATTTGAAAGGGATACCCCAAAAAGGAACGGCAAATCTTTAAAATAGTACTTTCGTTTAAAAAAAGAAGATATTTTAGTACTCTATTTGATAATAATTATGGTCCAGTAAATAAATTCAGCCATGTCGTAAGAAAGAAAAAAGTCATTTGTTCTAGTTTGACTGTATTGTACTTGCAAACTTGTTATTTTTGGAACTTGTTAAAAATTATTATTGAATATAATAATCTGATATAAATATTTTCTTTATTTATGTAAGTATCAGTAGTCTTTCAAATATTTAAATATTCACGAACTATAACGGTTTGACAATTTAAGTGCAGTGACCGAATGAGCATAGTAAAACCTGACTTCTTACATTATGCAGAACCTTTTATAAGGAAACATATGAATAAACAATAAAAAATTGTACCATTACGTTCTAGGTAAGCACGGATAAGTATAAGAAATATACACAGTACTTCGGACCTCATACATGTAGCATAATAGGGACTTCTCAGTCAGCCCCAAACGTTAAACGGACGGTCCGTTGAATGTTTACCGGCTTACTGATCGGTCACTTTAAAATACAATCAGCGTTGTGTACTATTTCCTTGATGGTACATGAATCTAAATAAAATGTATATTTTGGTTTACATGTTGGCTTGTTTTTGTTATGGAATAATTTGCGACATTGACACATAAATGGTCTGTACCCGCTGTAAACACTACACTATAATAAAAGTATGCCGTCTCAATCTACATGAAAAATGAACAACTTGATCTTGACGGTTAAGCAGAGATAGAGGTGATGATTTATCAAGACAAGGATTGATTCTATGAAATTGTCAAATTCAGCTTTTGTCAGCAACCAATTTGATTTCCATTCAGAAGAAATTAGTGTCACCAACTGTCACCATTTGTTTTCAATAAATCTTCTGGTTTAAAATTGAAGGGTTCTATTGCCAAAGCATCTACTTTTTCATGTTTTCGCATTCCTTTGTAGCTGTCTTATTTAAAATAATTTGACTGACTTATTTCTAAAATTGCAAACTTTCATGAAATCAAAAAAAGGAGTTTCTTAATCTTTATTTTACTTAAGATTTTGAATTAATAATACCACAAGAAGTCAATCTAAAAAATCAATTGTATTACCATTATGCCGTTATATGTATCAATTCATTTCACTTCACTTCTGCAGTAAATACCGATGCGTTATCAGGTTGTCTTAGTGCAATTGTAAAATTATTTTCAAAGGCGGCTGCAGCTACTTTGCAATGATTCTTTGTGCCGTCTGTGTGAATGTTGATAAGAACGCCTTGTTAGTTGGTTTAATATCTTCGATTGTTTAATGTCATTATTTCAAATGCACATGATGAATATTCATTCTGCATATACTAGTTTACGATTATGCATATTAACTTTTTGTGTTTTGACCGACAAAGAAATATCTTATTTTTTTTCCATATGAAAAAGCAGTCAGGTATACATTAACAGAAAAGAATATATGTATGAACGGATGAAATTACGTGCCGATATTGTACGTTTTATAATATGTCTGAGTCGTGGTGCCATGTTAAAAGAGCTTACTTAAATGACGACCCCTTAAATTTCAATATAAATTCATAAATGTCAAATTGGATCGAACTAGCAAAACAAAAAGCGTGACAAAATTGTTTCTTCATGTAAAAAAGCTATCACAGAAGTAAACGTATATTTTTATGCACAAAATGTGTCAATTCATCTTCGTTTCTGCAGATGCTGTCGGCCTTATTACTTATTAGATCCATCGCTCTAATGGCTAGTGGTTTAATGCGTCTTTTTTTCGACAGGTGTTAATACACAACAATATGCAATAATACTCTAATATTTAAAGAAAATAGGTAGTGACATTTGTAAAACGTAGACCTTCATCATGTTAATAATCAAGGGAATATTTTTTTTTTCAATACAAGCAAAACATCTAATAAGTTAACTATTCCAAGTAATCTTTGAGACCTGCTTACAAGTGTTTAGGTTCTCTTTAAGTTCAAATGTAAATGAAAGAAACATTTAAGAAGGTAAACTTTGTTATACCTTAAAATATATCTTTCGACATAACACGTGAACTGGCCGTTAAACAAGTAATATGTTTGAAAGGGATATCCAGACAAGTTTAAATGTTTAAAGTACTCATATATCACATTTTTGGATTGTTAAGAATTTATTTCTTTCCGTTACAACTTCATTTCATAGATAGTCTAAGCTATCGCTCAGATCCCAAAACACGGGCAACATTTAAACATGACAATTGGTTATATTTTGAATTAAGAAGCAACAGCAGTTGTGATTATATGCTGGTTATTATGGAATATTATCTTCAATGTGACGAGTTCATGCCATTCTAAGAAACCCGGCATTTAGATTTTACAATATTTGTCTAGAAATACTAAGAACAACCACCAAAAAAAAAAAAAAAAAAAAAAGAACATACAAACAAACAAACATATACAAAATACCACAAGTACATAAGTTTTGTCCTAATGAAATACCTCTGAGGATCGAAAATAAATTACGGAATGACATTTCAAAATCTAGTTTACTTAGAGTCATAGCATAGCCAACCAAATTTCTCAATATTCGAGAAAAAAATGTGCAATACATGTATATCCGTGTTACGATGTTTCAATGTTTCTAAATGAATTATTAGATATTTAAAAAATAAAGTCTTTGCAGTAAAAACGGCGTAAAAACCCTTAAATGTTTTGTTCTATTTTCACTAACAGAACCTGATTGTTCAAAATACTGAATAAGATAGAATTACACGTCACGTTATTGTCTTGACCCGTTTATGTTCGCAATCTGCATCAGAATATAGAAAGCCAATACACGTTGAAATCAGCAAGGAATTAGATACAAAATAAACACAATCATGACAATGGCTATGTAAACAAGAATAAATGCATGGAGCGGTCCTGTTACGTGTATGGGAATTGCCTTTTAAGTAATGTTTACCAGTTGAAACTTAATAATTATGATAATGCATTATGAAATATTTATACAGACGCCATTCTATATTATGTTCCTAATGATTATCACCAAAATACTTGTTGTAATGTAATTACATGTAAAGTTTATGTTATCACTCCTTCAATATTTACTCTCTCAACATTAAAATACATTTATCTTATATTGCAACAGTTTCCAAATCACAAGTTAATGTAAAAAGTCACATTTTGTTTACTATATCGGTCAGATTCCACAATGTGTAAGACGATAAATTCACTTTATCATGAAAATTATGATGCTTTATAACAGATTAACCAAATTTATGGGAAGCAGAAAATAAGGTTCACGTTTTTTTTTTTTTTTTTTTTTTGACGTTGATTTTTTTTGAGTGTTTAAACAGCGAAAAGGCACGATAAAGTCTCAAAGGTTTAATTTAACATGTTATTAATTATAAGCCTGCAATCTTATATGAAAGGAAAATATGATTGCCCTTGGTACCATACATTGCTTTCATTTTAAATTATTTATAAAGGGCATACGTTTTGAATGGTAAGTGTCGCAGAAATAACAATTACGTCTGCAAGGAAAGGAAAACGACTGGCTTACTTTTAGAATGGATTATTATTATTATAATAAACAGTTAACCAGACAACCGGATACATAAAAAACATCTTCGCATGAGAAACCACAAACATTGATACTTGTACTGCTGATGTGGTCGGAGTTATGGGATATAAAAGCAATATGAAAACAAGCAGAAACTATATCACCAACGGTAAAGCAGGCTTTTAAGATATCAACATTGGAAGGAAGAAATATATCGTATTAATGGAGATAAAGCAGACAATGAGTAAAGATAATGACATCACATATACAGATAAAACCCTCCCAGTGGTTACTCGCTCTCATCGTGGAGTTACAGGCGATGACTCCTTTGTTAAGGAGCTGACCAGCATAACAAAAGGTCTGAAAAATCTCTTTAGCAAGACAGGGAGCATGACAGAACTGGTAAGTTATTTCTGATTTTTTTTCCCTTCTTGTTTTACATTTAATATATCATTTTTTATTTAACATCGTGTCAAGGTGTCTCATCTTTGTAATAAATGTAAGTATTATTAATAAAATTGTTTAAAATGTATCATACATAATGAGGATATTCAAAAATGGATGTTAGCATTAGAAACATTTGATTGCAGTATGAACGGTACAATATTTTATTTTACTTATTTGTTAAAAAAATGTTTAAGTTTGTTTGTTAGTTTATGTAGAGGATATTTAAGAGAGGACGCATAGAACGGTAAAAAAGACTTAAGACTTCACAAGTTTATGACGAATGATTATTAAACTTCCTGTGGTTGGCATTGGAAAACTGGCAAAAGAAATATTTATTTTGTAATTAACTAAAAATGATATAGATTAAGTCAATCTGAGAACACTGGAATTCTCATTGAAAGCATTTGCTTGAGACATGTCGTAAACAAAATTATATATAAAAAAGAGAAATTTATATGCATCGCAAAATCGCAAAATGTTTTAATTTTCATGGAATGTTTTATATTAATAGTTAGAGAATAAGGACATTTTCTCATATTTCCTTAGTTAATTCCTTCAAATGTTTCTATTTTAACTAGAAAATGATAAATAAAAAAATGATTTTTTTAGTTACTCTTACCATTGAATTTCTATTTAATTGGCAACTTAAAAATAAAAAAAAGACCTGAATCAAAATTAGTTGTCTCCGTATTCATTATCATTCTCACTATACATATTTTTCTTCAATTAAATACATAAAATTTCATTAAGCCATTTCAGAATCAAATTAGTCTCAACATAATAATCTGTCATTTTACACAATAATAATTTCCAGATATAGTAACTTTAAATTAACTGTAGCATTGCATTATCCTTTAATTTCATTATTATTAAGATGTTAGGAAATGCTAAATACTTTTTTGGTAAACCAATTATGAAGACACTTGCAAAATAAATGCACGAGTAATTCTGCGATGTAAACTTAATAACTAACGAATACATCTAACCAAATATGTCCTAATTATATTTAAAAGGACTCAACTGAGGTTTTTTGAAATGAATAGACGAACATATTTTTTCAAGTCCGAAGTAAAACTAGATGTATGTCTAGACAAATAACTCATGTATAAAATGTTACATCATTCGCTCACTCTCTTTTCAAGAAATGATCAATTCTATTGTGCAAATTGGCTCATTTAATAAAAACCGTTTAAATGCTTTTCACTCAAATCGGCCAAAAATCGCATAAAAATTTTGTTTTGCTTGTTTGTTTTGGTTTTTACGTCATACCGACACAGCATAGGTAATTTGTCGACGTTTCAGTTTACTGGTGGGGGGAAACCTCAGGTGCATTATTTCAAGCACAAAAGCGGCACCTGAGTAGAATCACCGACGTTCCGTATGCTAGCTGGATAGCTTACTCACATGAAATAATCCAAAGTCCCTGTCGAGATTTGAACCTACAGCGGTGAGGTGTAAGTGGTTTGAAGTCAACGACTTTAACCACTCGGCTACAGACGCCCCTTCATTATCAATTTAATACCTTGTATATTTATATATCATGTATTGCTTGGTTTCAAATTTAAATGTACCGGTTGATTTAAAAAAGAATTCCAAAATTTATTCTTTTAGGCTATTAGACCTATATAGTAAGTGGAATTCCTAAAAATTAAAATTTCGTTACGGGTCAGCGTAACAACCGCATTGTGGGACAATTGACATATAATTAATGTTAAAAAGATAACAACTCGTTCTTGACAGTGTATTTTTTGAATAAATGACTTCTTTATTTAATTTTTTCAAGAACATTTACTGCATCAAATTTTATACGCGACACATCTGTGTTAGTAGCTCATTAACTATTTATTCTCTAAATGCATTAATTAGCCTACCAGAGTACGTATTGTGCCAAGGAGAGTAAACAACTTAAAACAAATGCAAATTCTACTAGAAAAAAACAGAAACAAAAAAATTATTCAATCATTACCATTTTTCAAAAGCGAAATTTTTTTATGAAGACAATAAACTGCCATAACTTTATTGCTAGTTGAATGGTAGTTGAATGGTGGTCTTTATTTACAATTACAAAACGTCAAGACATGTTTCATTTACCAATTTGTTTTTCACTTCTAGTAACTTATGTGCGGAGAAACATAATGTCTTTACTCTAAAAAAAATTGATTGGTTATTTTGTTAGATTCTAGCATGCAACCATTTATTCATTCAGAATACCTTTATCTGCTCATAAAGTATGACCCCTTATATTTATATTTTTTATTCTTTTGTTTCATTTATTTATTGTTATTTTATCATTATCTATATTTATTTATGTTTTATATTTTATTTTATGAAGGGGGATTACAAAGCAGTAAATGACGACTTTTTTTAAAAGGAAATGATAATACATTATTGTATACTTTATTTTATGCTTTTTGGTAGATAACTGATGTATCCGTGAAAATTATATTTGATAAATTCACAGTGAAAATTATCAAAATGTAATCTCATACTTTTCAATGACGAGACTACTTTTCCCCATCTGGTACCTCAACTTTACTTTTATTGACACTTCTGCCATCATGGGGCTGTTAAGAAAAACACAGAGCTGAAATTGATAAATATCTTAGACAGCAGTTATAAAATGAAGAAACTTTCAATTAATTCAAATCACCAAATATCGTCTTCAATATATTTTTCAGTTTTACAGACTGAAAAGTACACTTCCTTCGATAAGCAATGATAGTCATTTGCCCGAAAATTAAGTAAAAAACACAGCATTCGTAAGGCAGCCTTTCAACAATTCCATGTTTACCAATTTCATAGGCGTTTTTGAACGTTTACACATCTGTCAACACTTATTCATTGTCTATAATAATCCTCAAATAAGTTTTCGTTCTTATAAAAAGATGTATGACTAACAAGTCTATATAATATCCATCGGAATCAATCACAATAATTGTCCTCATGTGAAATACACAGCTTTTAAAATGGTGTCCAACAACATGACACAAAGCCTTGCCTTATATTACTTCTCCGTAAGTAACGGAAATAAGGTCGGATGGTGTGACTTTTATTCTACTAAAATTGTTTGTTTTTATTATTAGAACAAGTGATCATTCACATTTCTTAAATAAAATGAAAAATAACATAACATTGATTGTCAAACTTATTTTTTAGCTCAAAACGTCTTGTATTTTATGAGAAATTCGACTCAAATGAGGGAACTAGTGGGGCTAAACAAATTTAAATATTAAGTAAATTTCATAAACTGATTTAAGGATAACATAAAAACGTGATTTGTTTGTTTGTTGTTTAAGTTGTATTTTTTTCATCTCTTGAATTCTAAAAACGCTACACCACTCGTGAGAATTGAGAATTTTGTTTTGAAGCTCACTAAATGAAATAGAATTTCACCTTTCACACAAACACTCAAATATCCTCTATTTATTTACCGAGTGTATATCGGTTGATAGCAAGACAAAAGTTTCGTCAATCTTTAAAATTACTGTATATTACAAAAAATAAACTAACACAAAGAATATTGTCAAGCTAACTTTCAATCTGACATAAGTTCATATCTACTTATTTTTTAGATCTTAGTTATAAAAATATTCAAATTGAAAGTTAATTGAGATTGTTTATTTTTTATTCAATCTCAGTGTTAGACAAAACAAAACAGCCTAAATAATTATGTATATATCAAATTTATTTTGTTTGTCACTGCCTTATCCTATGTCAAATTGTAATTTCTTTAATATAATCTACCACTATTGAAGAATTTGCCTCAGTAATAAAAAACGTATGAAAGGGGACACAACTACTTTCTAGTGGACTATTGAAAATATTTGTTTGTTGTCAGGTGTATTATATCTGAAATTCAAAGTTATATTCGGAGCAATGTTAACCAAATAGCTAAAAATACATTGAAATTAAAGTGACATTATGCTCATATTTTCATAGTCAAGTTGAGTTGAATTGACTTTATATCTCAATAGACTGACTGTTAAAATGTTGTAATAGACTGACTGTTAACATGTTGTTTGACCAACAGTTGATATTGGTAAATGTTCAGGATAAAATTATAAATCTGCCTAAGATATAAAAAGACCCACTCTTTTTATAAACTGAGCGTTATAGGTAAATTCTAATAGATATTTACATAAATTTTATTTGGATCTGTGCGCTATTTACTGTTTATGGGAAGTAAATTATCAAATTAAAAAGAATTATGGCAAAATGAAAACTTATTTCTATATTCACCTGCTCACTCACTAGATACCCTTGGATGGCATAATGTCACTTAAAGTCTTGTTTATTCAGGTAGAACGTGACGTCCTGAACAATGGCATGTAAAAGTTGACAGTATTTATGATATGTCATTCTAAACGATAATTTGCATGTAATATAAGGAAGCCAGTATGCTAATATACGAGAGACCGGTTGGGCCATTTCAACTGCATGTATTCCCGATTAAAGCTTCACAAAATCTCTATTTCAACAATCACGATTTCAACTTCATGAATTCATGATTTCAAATTCACGAATTCACCTTTAAACGTCATAAATTCACTATTTCAACTTCACGAATTCTATTCGTGAACTCACGAATTCATCTTCTTGAATTCGCGATTTCAACTTCATGAATTCATACTTTTAACTTCACGAATTCACCTTTTCAACTTTATGAATTCACGATTACAACTTCACGAATTCGACTTCGTGATTTCACGAATTCAACTTCACGAATTCACGATCTCAACTTCACGAATTAACGATTTAAGCTTCACGAATTCACGATTTCAACTTCAAGAATTCACGATTTCAACTTAATTATTATATGTAATTTGTCCATTTAAAACATTTTTTTTCCGTCATTTGAAATGGTATATTGAATAAAAGTTGAATTGACTTTTCTAAGGATTTAAAAACACAATATCTTATATTGTTTTATTTTGTAATTCTAAATTAAATGTAAGTACAGTCAATAAAGCTACATCATATCTCAAGAAAATAAATTATTTTCAGATAAAAGCTGGTTTCAATGATGTTGATGAATCACCTGAGAAGAATTGCAAAGAAAATGGTAGGGTGCTAAAAATTATTGAGCCAAATTCAAAATTATAAACTAGCAATTATAACAATTACTTTATATTTGTTTAAATCTGAGCAAGTTCCTTCTTTTGTTAGTAACAATGCATTTAATAGTAAATTACAAGTTAATATAAAGCATTAACATTTTGTATTATAGTCTGTTGGATTGATTTTTTAAAATAATTGAATAGTTTCTACAGAACGGAGTCAGAAGTTCGTAAGTGACAGAATCTCCGAACTGGAGTCACTTCTTCCGCTTCATGAAAACATTCAGTATGTAAACTTTCATTATCTTAATCAAATTTATATGCTTCATTATTCATTTTCAAATAATCAGCATAAACCAAGATTAAAAATTACATATTAACAAGTCCTACGAAATTGCACATATTGCAATTTCCTTTTTTTTTAAAAATTACTTTGCTAAAAGTTGATGTCAATTTTTGGTTCCAAAAATGATATTGAATATATAAAGGAAATTCAAGTTTCTTTTATTTATTTTATAGAGTGGTATGAAAAAGACGAAAATAAGTCCTGTAGTAATAGAAAAGAGAACTTGAATATTCTGTTTATTATATACATTTTATCTTTTTAAACCTTATAAATAGGTAGAATTCCTTTTTGATATTTTTATATTGGATGAATTTAGAAGAAAGTAGTCCGATTAATCACAAGTGAAAATACGGAAAATATGTTTCACTGCAGTGAAAACTATTTTTTACAGTGAAAGTACAGAAAATAAAAATTCGCATTTCATTTCATCAATATTTCTCAATATTTCATTTATAAGTATATAATAAACACAAATTCTCAAATGTTTCAAAACTGTTTATACTCTATTCTTTTTTATAGTTTGTCCGGTCAGACGACAATCGAGATCTTGAGTGAAACAATAAACTATATCAAACTGCTCAAAAAGGAATGTGATCAGAGTCAAGCGGTTAGGGAAAAAATCAAAAATCTCTGTATGCAATGCGTGACTATGACGATAAGACTAAAAGTAATAATGTTATCATAATTTCTAAACATGTTTAATAACTTTTAACTGAAGAAGCCATATTTCCTTTACACTAGTACACTATCTAAGAAATAACATAATTTATTATATAGAATAGTTAAGGAGCTTCAAATATGTTATAGTACCTACAATTTTCAAGAGAACATATTAAACCTTAGAAAACAATGAGAAAATAAGAAAATAAAAAACCTTAAATAATTGTTTTACTTTTACAGCATCTCCAGGACATGAACAAGAAGGAGAATGTTCCGGTTGATGCAGACAAATAACAAAAAATAAATATCAACATCAGGAAAACAGAATGCACATAAACACATAAATTAATTCGATGCCATATCAAAACATTATGTTGATTTGAATTTATATTTTCTTGCAAATAAATATGCGTTAATAAAGACAATGCCTTATGTAGTCAATTTCAATATCATTCTGGTAGTTGATCTTGATGGAAGATGAAAGTTTTATTTAGAAGCCATCATAATTTCCCTCATCGATAATAATTTTGAAAATTGTTCAATATCTTTTTATTCGAATGAGTTTCACTTGCATCAATTGTGTTTTGTATGAGTTTTCTTTCAATTTCTATATATGATCGAGATAAAATATGATATTTTAAAAAGAAAACAATTGTGCGTTTCATGTTTATTCCTTATTATCATAAACACATCGACAATATGTCACAACAATTCATATTTTCTATGATGCCACAATTTTTTTACGAAATTGCTAATCAATATGAGATTTTATTTGCTCAATTGTAAACCTTTAATAAATTCAAATTTCATTTTACTAATAAGAATTATAAGACTAACAGAAAATCATGTCGTATATAGTTTTTTGCTAACATTTGTCTTGTGACACAGATACAGGATTTAACGTTATGTAATTCTAAATAAAGATGCCTAGTACACTCGGCATTCGTAGTTTCAGAACCTTTGCCTTCCACAAGGAAATAAATAGTAAACTAAATAACTGAGTGTACAGGATGATTCGACAATATGTTAAAATTTTAATACAGCTCTAGTTCCAGTTTGCCCATCCATAATACCCACCTTTTGACAGAATTATAGCCTCTTTTCTACATACATCATATATAATGTAAAGGGAAAACTTTTCTATATGCAACTGCTTCTACATTTTCAAGAAGTTTGAACCAAACGATTACAGAACTATCATCGCCAAAATAATGCTACATAGCAATAACTCATATCTTGTCTGTGTCACAGACTGACTATTTTTTTTACCTTTTTATACACGTGATATTTCAGAGAAACATGTTTGTAAACAAATTATTTTGGATACCTATTACAATTCAACAGAGTCAACCAAGAATACATCAACAGAGAAAGTATGATGAGAAAATACATAAAAATGATGAACAAAAATCGGGGTTCATTCATCATCGGATGATAATCTATCATAATGACTTAAATATAATGTAAATAATATACGTTTTCTATTTTTGAAAAGTGGAATACATCATGGTTGGATAATGTGTGATATATAGTACGATTGTGAAATAACTACAACCTACAATATCAAGGAGAGTAATACAAAATTGTGCTGAGCTACTTTAATATCATTTTATATTCATACAGACAGACTTAAAGCAAGGGGAATAATCACAGATATCCTGAAGAGAATTTCAAAATTTGTTTCCTCCCTCTCTTAGAGACATCTTTGTAAATTTATTACAGGCATACACTTTCTAAAAAAGTAACTAAGATGTATATACAAATTCTGGTATACTCGAAAGATAAGTTGTGGAATTGTGTAACGCAAATGTGACTTTAAATAGTGTTAAGGCAAGTGAATCAAGAGAAGGAGAAAACACAATGAAACATCAGGATGGTATGTAAACTGGTTTATTCAAGGATCTCCCGGTACCTTCATCAGGATATATTTCAATGATACATGATTGATGAGGTACAAAAAACGGCAACAAAATTTGACGTATGTTACTATAAATAGACATATAAATACATTTTTTTTCTGGACAAGATGCAAAGTTATTGTTAAGTGTGTATATATAAATGTAAAAGTCCATACATCTTGTTGAAATACATAAGGGGAATAATCATGATAGTCTTAAGAATGCATTTGAATCTTCTTATGTCATTTCTTCTTAATAACACATAATTGTTTCATATATTCTCTGGCAATACACAATTCCTCGCCAATTGGTGCATGACGTTTTGCTTAAAAGAACAAATTATAATATTTGAATTGCTCCCATTTTGATAAAGCAGGACAAATCCGGAGAGTGAATTATGAAAAGAAAATAAAGCTTCTCAATGACGTATGAAATATATAATACGTGATATTCATATGAGTTAACATCCATAATTTGATTTATTATATCTTCTGTATATAAAACTTTGGATGTCTCAGTCAAAACGTGTTTTTATATTATTTTTTAATTATTGTTGGTATTTGTATTTTTTACCTCTTTTATCAATTGTTAGAATATTTTATTATATTGATTTTATCGAAATGTTTTTCATTGTTCAGCATTTGTTTTAAAAGAAGTAACAAAGGATAAGACCAATTCGTCCGATTATGAATACTTACAGAGAATATTTATCTTTATCTATTTTTTAGCTGACTTCTTACAAAATTGTCTCCCGCAATTTTTATGTAAAATAGAGAGAGAAGAAAAAAACACTTAGCAACATACAAAACAGCTAATAGATGACAAGCTATATACTGATTCCAGCTTTATGCTGTTACACTGTGCTCAGTGCTTATTTCTAACATAACTATATTGCGGACAATGCAATGAGATTTACAAAAATGCTATGCATTGTGACATAAATAAATATGAAATTGTTTGAACAAAACATTTTAAAGGGCAACAAAAGAAAAGACAGTAAACAACACTTTTGTTGTTCAATAGTATAGGTTTGACATAAATCACAAAGACAATTGATTGAAAACTAAAATAAAAATGAGTTGGAGAAGCCACAGAGCGTAAAGCTATTGTTCGTGCAGTCAGGTACACACAGCTATGGCCAAAATAGATGTGTTACGTATAAGCAGAGTGTGAGTTGTTTGGAAGATATGATATTATTGGATTTGCAGAAGATCAATACAATAAGGTAGAACTGTTAAAAATGATGGAACAATATAGTACATCAATATTTTATCTTAACGTGGCTTTACAACAAAACAACGACACCATCTTTGACTTGCACAATATAAATTTAAGGAAAGGTGGGGAAATAGAACGACTTTCGTCGATCCTGATACAACTGATGTGGAATTGCTCGCCAAGTTCATTACAGGTTTGTTATGTGTATTTGATTATCTTTTTTAAAATTTACATTCACTTTTGAATGTTCGGTATGAATTCAATCTCACATATCTTATTTTCAAGTGATAACGAAGACACAACGAGATTGGAATTGCAAAATCGAATAATTTTGTTAATATTTTGTTCTTCTATTATTACGACTTTAGACAACAAAAAGTTAACAGAGATTATCTAACCGGCATCGTACTTGTCGTATTAAGTCAAAACACTAAATATATGTATATTAATACAATTGTTACGCACAATATTTAACATAACCTTTTAAAGCCATTTAATAAAAACGATATCACACTAGTGTAATAACACTTTAACGTGACGTTATTTGCGCTATATATAAACATATGAAAAATGACTCTTTTTAACAGTTTACCGTTTTTATTTTATATATGTGATAAAAAGAATATTATATTCGTGTAGTTTCAATACTAAATTTATAGAACTCGTTGAAGGAAACAATATTATGCTCACCAGAAGCTCGTATAATATGATTTTAATAAATCAATAAATTTAGTATTAAACCTACACTCATTCAATATAAGAGTTAAGTGAATTATGGAATATATTTTCACGAAACATTTTAAATGCCACATATTTTCACGAGCCGAAAAACGAAAAAATAACTTTTTTATTTAATTCAATTGGTTTGCAACATTGAAAAAGCGGTCTTTTTCTGACTGATTTCTCAATGCCGCAATTTGGCGCTACATTGTGATGTCACGTTAACAAATCTTTAAAGGTCTTCACAGAGTTTATGACTTGATTATACTCGTAGATATTGGTGTTCGAGTTTATTTTCTTACACCATTTTCTATCATTCTTGATAATTTTCAAAACGAAATTCAACAAACAGTTTTTTTGTATTTACCAGATTTTTCAAACAAAAAAAATGACCAAAGAAGTCCCTGAAAATAAATATGAGTTCTTACTCCGCCCACTTTCATATTTATATTTCATAATTGTTTTAAACAAATATGAAATATATTTGACTGATATAGCACCCTTTTTCATAGGTGAAACTAAATAAAAGTATAAATTAAAAATAAATACTCGTACAACAATATTAATCATGGATTTAAATGGTCACTTTATCAGACTCATTACAAATAAATTTGTCACTTTTGGGCATTCTTGAAAGCTGTGTTTTATAAAATTCATAAAAACAGAAATAGCTTTATTTGTTTAATAAAAGGGGTTTCATATCGAGTCCCGTTCTGGGTTTGGGTCCAGACGGCCAAAATGAGCTTTAGAAGTCTAAAAGTCAGCAACCTAGTTTCTAACGACATTGAGAGTTTTTTTTCCTATTTACATGTGAAACTTCGCCTTTTGGTGATCCGAACATCCAACAGAAAATTAACAAACATATCTTTAAGTAGCAGTCAGAATTTAACAGTTTATATCCGGATTATATTGAAGGCTGTTTTTATAATTTTAACAGTTGATAAATTTTGTATAAACGACAGATCTAATTTACCGCAAAGTCAAAACGGGTAAAGTTGATTAGATGCAAAAATCCTACATTTGCCGTTTACAACAGTAAATATTGAGTTTTTAAAGTCTAACACTGTGACGTAGAGCATACACACAATCTTCATTTGCATGTTATAATTCGTGCATTTCTACGAACCGTTGTGTTACCGTGGGGTTTTCCTTTTAAAATCATAGCTTCTGAATAGTTTTACAACAAATTAGTTTATTTCTTTTATAAAAGAGTAGACTGCTTGGTTTTTTGACCTACGGCAAACTATTTCTACATGTTTATAAAATGCAGCTTTAAGTCTGTCATTTGTCCGTTTTTTTATTCTGACAAAAGCGTTGTTTGTGCCTTGAGAGGCATTAAAAGTTGGCACTCCATTAAATCCTTTGTCACTTAGCACAATATTTGTTTGCGTATGTAGTTTTTTTAAGCTGGATCGAATGTGACCCGTTTTCAAGAAATACATCAAGTTTAGTCATGCCCATTGTTTAATATACACACCTTTTTAGGGTAGCATATGACACTTTTCATGGAATGCCACACTAGCGTGTAAACACATTTGCTAATGACCCTAAATTAAACAATCATCCTTATCATGTCTCAATGAAGCCTTTGCTAGGATCGTGGACACAATTCCGCGTTTGTATCAAACGTATTCAAACAGAATTGATCAAACAGATCCTTCAAAATGTTTCCTTGTGCCCTTTATGTGTTCGTTAAAGTGGCATTATGTCCGTCCATGTGACAACGGTAGATTTTCAGGTCAAAGTATAATAAACCACTTTTGTTTGTAATATTATAGTATAGTTCGTGTGCATAATCGATAACACACATAACGCAAAGACAATTCTAAACACACCCCTCGGAATGTACCGTTTACACAGGGTGGGATGGGTGATATTTTAATATTAAAGCAAAAACTATTTATTTTTCTAACAATTTTTTTCCAATTATTCATCAATAAACATAATGATAGTCATTCCTTTTAAATATATAGCCGATTCAGTTCAAAATGACAACTTAAAAATTACCATTATGACACATTAATGTGTTTCCTTTTCTAGTAACAATGTTCTAAAGTGGCATTATGATTAGTTTTTAACAAACTTATAAATCAAGCTATATAATTATGCATATGATTATAAACCATTTACCACGCTGCCATATTTGTTGCTTAAACGATGTTTCATCGAAATCTATAAATAATTGTACATTTCAAAATAAGAACGCTACACTTAATTGTCATTTCAACCCTTTTTATAAATAAGCTTTAATCCAGAACATTTATGTTTTATGCAATTTATATATTATATGTAAATTTTGCATCTATTACAGACTTCGATTACAAGTAAGAATGTCGCCATGAAGCATCTCATGACCACAAACTGAAACATTTTTCTATAATTAGAAAGTAGGCAGGAAAGGACTGCAAAACTGTGAACGAAACGTTTTTAGACGGAAACTTTGAATACATGACTTGTATAAAAGTTACTTGTTTTGTCTAAACATAAAACAATTCATTTTGATAACATGCATACGTGCATAAATGTACTGTTATATCTGTTATATATATATTTCTAATATATATAATGACATGCTTACATGCATTTAACATATATTCGGGTATTTTTCTTTTAATCTTGCATATATAAAAACAATTTGACGAATATTGAAACAAAAAAAATTTAAATTAAATTTTAAAATGTGTTTTGTTCTTTTGGCGGTAAAGAAAATGTACTGTATTTTCATGCATGTCCATTTCCTAAGTCAGTTCATAGTCCAACATATTATTAATAATTGCAATTTCATTTTTAATAGTAATTCTGTGTTTCAATTCATTATAATAGAAAATGTTATTTTTGTCTATGTTTGGTGAAAAATAAAGGATTTTAAATAATGAATTTTTTTATGCTTTTCAGTGTATTACTGAATTTTCCGTGAAAATTATATTTGATAAATTCACAGTGAAAAATATCAAAATATAATTTCACACTTTTCAATGACCAAACTACTGTGTTGCCTCAATTTTATTTATTTTTTGCTGACATTTCTGACAATGTCAGGATGTTTAGAGAAACGCAAAGCTTGCTTGATAAATTACCTAAATGTTAAAAGTAATAAAAAGAAGAAAACTTACTTCTATTCATTGAAATAACCAATCAACAAATATCATCTCCTATTTCCCCCACCTTTTCGAAGAAATAAGGGGGTATATAGACATATGCTCCGTCTGCCTGTGCGTCTGTCTGTCCGTCCGTCCGCCCGTCACACTTAAGTGTCCGGTCCTTAACTTTGTCATTTATAATAACTTGGCACAAATATGTGTTATAACAAAACTATATGTCATGCACAACAGCCAGACCCCTACCTCCAGGATCAAGGCCGCACTTGCTCATTCAATGTCAACATTGTCTATTCAAGGGTATTTGTTGTGTCCGGTTCATACCTTTCTAATCTTTAAAGGGATTTTGAAAATACTTGCCACAATTGTTTACAATGATAAGACAATATGTCATGCGCAAAAAACGGTCAACCTACCTCCAAGTTCAAGGTCAAACTTGGAGGTCAAATATTAACATATTAGTAATTTTCTTCTTACTTATCTTTTCTAGTATATTTTGTGTCTGGTCCATAATTTTTATATACTTGGCACATATAGTCACTATAATAAGATGATGTGTCATGCGCAACACCTGCGTCCCTTCTACAAGGCCAAGGTCACACTTAGAGGTCAAAGAATTACAAAGTCTTTTATACAGTTTCCGATCTAGAACTTCTTCATAGTTCAAGGGATTTTAAAATAACACAAATAGTCACAAAAATAGGAAAATATGTCAAGTACAACACCTGTCACACTTGGAGGTCAAAGGTTTACAGAGTCTATTATATCGTATATTTTGTGTCCCGTCATGTCAACTTCTTTAGAGATCAAGAGATTTAAAAAAAATACATATACAGAAATAGACACTATAATAAGATGATACGCCATGCGTAACACCTGTTTGTCTATCTCAAACGTCAAGGTCACACTTAGAGGTCAAAGATTTACATAGTCTGTTATAGGTTATATTTTGTTTCCAGTCCATAACTTTTTCATAGTAAAGGCATTTATTAAAATACTTTGCACAAATAATCATGATAAAAATACGATATGTCAGGCCCAAACATGAGTCCCTACCTCGAAGGTCACACTTACAGATCAAAGATAAAAATAGTCTATTATAGAGTACATTTTGTGTCCGATCTTTACCTTCTCCGTAGTGTTAGGGATTTTGGAAATACTTGGCTCAAATATTTGCAATAATAACGATATAACGATATGTCATGCACAACACCTGCACCCCTACCTCCAAGGTCAAGGTCAAAGCTGAACAGGTTAGATTTTTAAATTCCGTGTTTCATTTTTATTATTTTATAAATTTATTGCTGCATTTGCAGATCTAGCATTGGTCATAATTTTGGACTGAAAGTCCTAAGATCCATACCTCAATCTTTTGAAATAGCACAATTTAATGCTCCATATAAAACTTCCCCGAGGCGAGGGACGTTGGAAACTCTGTGACAAATTCTTGTTGTTTCATTTCTACAGTCTAGAAAATACATTCCTTCCAAGTGCAAAACTGCTCTTGATGGCATTTTGGCATATTCCTTGAAAAAGCAATGTCAGCTATCAGCCTAAATAATAAGTAACCAACCAAGCGTTCGTAAGGCATCCTTTCACAATGTTTCAACAATTCCAAGTTTTCCAATTCACTAGCCGCTTTTTGAATGATTACACATCTGTCAACACTGATTTATTGTCTGTTACAATCATCAATTAATTTTTACTTTCTTTTTAAAAGTTGTATGACTAACAAATCCAACTATTATCCCTCTGAATCAACACAATCATTTTCCTCCCGTGAAATACACAACTTTTAAAAATGGCGGCCGCTTACATTTAATGAAGCCAGGTCTAATATAAATTCGCAGTAAGTAACAGATATATTAATGGATGGTTGGACTTTTTCTCCTACTAGAATTGTCTGTTTTTATTATTAAAACAGGCGATTATTCATATTTTTTTATAAAATGAAAATATCACCACCATTTAACTTATTTCTCAGCATAAAAATGATTGTATTTATCGAGAAATTCTACTAAATGAGGCTCTCAATGGGACAACAGATTTTAATGTTAACCTTAATTTTAAGGAAATTTCTTTTTAACTTGTATTTAAGCATTAAATGCGAGTAAAACGAAAAGTTGTTTTTGTTTGTTGTGTAAGATTTAATTTCATTTCATCTCGTGAACCTTAAAAACAGTATTCTCACTCGTGGTTAGGCCACTCGTGAGAATACTGTCTTAAAAGCCTACTCGATGAAATAAGATTTCATTTTACACCCAAAAAAAATATCTTCTATATATTACATCATTGTTGTGCAAAATACCCAAACTTTATGTTTTTAAGTTAAATATGTCTAGAGATGTTGAACAAAATTAAGACGCCAATAGAATCACCAAATAGTTTTAAAACAAGTCAGGTGACTTGAACAAATTCTTGAAATTACAATAAAGGTTATTGTGTATATTGTATGATTGAAGCAAGCCTAAGTTATTCATTTGACATGTTCTTTAACGTTTCCAGAGTTCACTTTGACAACTATTGTGAAATGCTAGGGCTCTAGCCTGACTCACGCGGGTCAGTATGGAAACTACCATTTTATTCTGTATGAAAAAAATATGGAGAAAAATTTTGTTCCTTTGACTGTCTAATATATTTATTTTGATGGCATTTACAGAATTATGAATGAAAATTCAAAACTAAGAAATGAAAATTTTGCCTGTGTCTTTAATTTGATTGTGAATCGATATTTAGTAGTAAGAATTATATAAATTTGTTTTTGTTTTTGGGTATCATTGTGCTTATATGTTTTTAAGTTCCCTATTATATCAATATTTTCCAAAATATATTCTCATATTTTTTTTCTGATTCAATTTCTGACTGATTGTACCCTCATTTGTTACGTATATACATGTAGTTTATACATGTAGTTATTTATTTTGGTCTTTACTTCCATTGATTTTATTTACTGAGGTCTTCATTGAAGTATATTAAATATCTTTACCTTCAAAATATGTTGCTTCTTTATGCTATATCGGTAAACATCTTTAAATATGCATTATTTTAGATACTCACCGATCTATGATAAACACTACCATACCCCTGTTATCGAATATGTTTCGTATTTCAAGTAATATGATGTGGAAATTTTGCCGGATCCTCTAACGGTTATGCTATACCGAAAATAGTTTAAAAAACACATTATTTAACAATTATAGCTCATCAGGTTTGCAGGAAGTAATTCATTGATTTTACAGAGGCTACGGGACGCGTATCGACGAAAAGGGCGGTATGCATTATCGATAAAGAGGTCCTCCGTGTTTTCTAGATGTTTATGGATAATGTCTTGAACGATCTTTGGGCAGTCTTCCGGTCTATCAGCCGGAACTTCCGGTATACCATAGAACACAAGGTTGTCCTTCATTGATTTCATTTCAAGATCAAGCAACTTTTTCTCTGTGTTTGATTTGTTGTCGGCCATTGTTTTGAGTTTTTCTTCAAAGGATGAACAAGACTGTTTAAGTGTTTTAATCTGCTTTTTTGCTTCTATCAAAGCATTATTATTTTCTTCGAACTTATCCCCGATATACGAGGTTGCGTTTAATTTTAATTAAGTTTAATTTTCTTTTTTATATTTTTTGTCTGTCTTTTTTTGTTAGTTTGCCGTCGCCTACAGTCCCCTTATGCATTTATCCAATGACGCTTTTTACGTCCGCCATGTTTATATTTGCTATTTATTTATATCCCCATGGGTAATGATCTAATGTCGTGGCGGTCATTTAACAATCGTAGACAGTTGACTTACATGAATACAAATCTAAACAAAAACTTAGCATGTCTTTTTGCAAAAATTCATCAATTTGAATTAATATTAAATTGATCAGCATTTTATTTTTGCGTTGACATGACTAAATACAATATATTAACTTTGCAGAGAACATAAAATGAATAATAATTTCACGGCAAGATATCATTTTTCTCTATATATCTTAATAGTCAGCCTTTTCTCGCTTGCATGTAAAGAGCGTTAAACTTGCCGAACATATAGAATAAGAAGTTTTACGGCCTTAAATAAAATTGAATTAATATCTAGCTGATCAGCAGTTTTTCACAAATTTATGTGGTCGGCATGATTTTATAAAATATGTTTTCCTGAATGTAAAGAGCGTTAAATTAATTAATTAATGAACTAAACAAAGAAACAATCTTTTTAGAGCTAATTCTTAATAAACTGTATGTAAAATTTACGGCTAAATGATCCACATTTTATTTATTTTTTGTGTGATATATCCAAAGAGGGTCATTTGTGTTTTTCACACCATGCAATGGAATCTCAATCTGATTAAAGGGTAATAAAACTTAATTGATCGAACTGAACTTCTGTTATGTAACATGTTAAGTAATTTATGACCAGTGATCATAATGTTTTCACAAGATTTTGGGGTGTGAACATACATTTGGGGCCAATCAGATATATGTTATTGATTCATTTTTTATTCCAATCAATTTATTAGCCGAATGAGAATTCCTTTATTCATTGGTAATTGAAAATAAGAACTGCATAAGCCAAACCCCGCCCAATTTTACAGCTAAATGATTATGGTACGGTCTAAGAAATTTAAAGTAATCATCCAATGAATGAATGAATGAATGAATGAATGAATGAATGAATGAATGAATGAATAGAATGAATGAATGAATGAAAAAATGAGTGAGTGAGTGAATGAATGAATGAATGAAAAAATGAATGAATGAAAAAATGAATGAATGAAAAAATGAGTGCACTCACTCACTCACTCACTCATTCACCAACTCACTCACTCACTCACTCACTCACCATCTCACTCACTCACTAACTCACTCATTCATTTCATATATTTTCCGGAATATGATATTCTTTTATATGTAAGATCATCATATTATGAGTACATTTTCTAAATTTTATCCAATATATATCACATAGAAGACATTTCATTAACATACTGAAATAAAATCATTTAACAATAGAAATTGAGAAATATATCAATTATTTTTTATATATCAATATTTGTTATTTGTAATAGTGTCATCTTGAAAATACGGCTTATCAAGCATCTCTCGACCTCGCCTAGAATAACACTAATAGCTAGTTGACACCTAATTGACATCTTCAATGTTTTTCCTTCTTTATCTAACATGTCAGCAGTTTTCGATAACGCTTCTTTATTTAAACTAGTCAGCAGTTTCTTATATAAATTATAATATATATCATCATTCGTCAGCAGTTTAGTATTACATCAAATCGGCCCGTGCAAAAATCGGCTCTAACACGTTTCGGCCCATATTTTGTCTTTATTTAGTCCGGGAAGAACATAAAACTACCTTAAATATTAATATATATTACCTTCCAATTGGATTAATTTCCATTCCTTTTAAATTGGAATTAATTCCAATAGGATTTATTTCCGATAAAAAGTATTGGAAAAAACTCCAACTGGAATAATGTCCAGTTGGGTTTTATTGCAATCGGATTTTTTTCCAGTTAAATTTAATGGAAAAAAATCCGATCGGATTTTCCGAAAAATGCTTAAATAGACGTTATTTTAACAAGAAAATGCATACAAATACATATTAAGCATGTGTTTATGTATTTCGACAATTTCATAAAAATTGAAATTCCCGTTGGAATAAATAATAATGTTGGAATAAATTCCAATTGGAATTTAAATAATTCCGCCCGACAGCATAATTCCGATCGGAATACATGAAATTCCGCCCGGACATTTTTTTTAAAATACAATTTTTGATAAGAAAAAAATTAAAAATAGCTTTAAATGAAGTCAATTATTAATAATTAACATTAAATCTATCGGATGAAATGATTTTTGAGTGTTTAGGGCAAGTATAAATGGTAGTGAAGTTTGCCACTATCCCGGTGGTGCAAAGATTTTCCGGTGGCTGTTAATAGCTCATCAGGTTTGCGGGAAGTATTTCATTGATTTTACAGAGGCTATGAGCATGCGGAATATTATATAATGCCGCCCACTAATTAGCATATAACGGCCTAGTAGTGGTTATGGGAATGCCGAGGTATTTCACGATTATTGTGTAAATTTAAAGCCGAAATACGATGGTTTTTTTACTGATTCAGTTTGTCAAAATATATGTACCTAACATCTTGTTATGTACGTAATTCACCTACCAAAAACACGTGAAGAGGCTTTAAGTTTACATTTTGACGTAGTCTTTTATAGGCACATTTAATATGCTATTTTTTTTTGAATTTCATATATTAAATTAACTCTGTCATGAATGTTCCAGAATGTATTCGAAAACAAATCATTTGAGGCATAATTTTCTTTTATTCAAATGCACGAGACGACAGCCAATTATTTTATTTATAAATGTTCTTATACCTACAAATCATTAAATCTTATTACAAACTCGTGACGATCATAAACAACTATTATAACAATTAAAATGCTTCATTACCGGAATATAATGATGATTATAATCCTTATCGTCAACATATATTTTGTGTATATGACCTTTATAATTTATGTGTCTCCTTTTCAATAAATTTAATTTAATTGTTATATAAACACGTGAACGGATGTCATCAAATAACATTTAATTTTTAAGATAAAAGTTTGGGAGATAGGTTATATGACAATGTTCTTAAATTTTCAATAATATTTGAAGCTTAGACTATTAAGAATTATACGAATAAGACTTTTATTTATTGTTTTAAGAATCAATTATACAATATTAACATGTACATAGTATAATGTTATTCCTTTTAATAAAAGTCAAAGTAAGAGCATATAGTCATTGCCTAGTACGTCATTCCGTGCGTGTATGAGACCCCTGATGGGTTGCAAGAAACCTAACTATAGTTAGAAGATATTTCAAAATATAGTTTTATTGATTCTGTCAGTATTATTGGGTACATTCATTGTCTCATTTGTTTAAACCCAATAAATAACATTCGCCCGTCCGTTACACTCTTGTTATTTAAGTTGTAAAATACTTATATCAAAAGGATAATCGGATATAGGTCAACACTAGTAAAGGTCATAGTTTTCGTGTATGTGATATAGTATTTAATAATGCTCATTATTTTATCCTATGTTATATTGTCAACTATGTATATGCTTCCTTTGCCGAAATAAATCCATCTATCTAAGGTCAAGGAATAAGGCTGTTATATTGAACTGGGACAAACACACACAATCAAAATAAACAAACCAAATTTCAGACGGGGATGCAAAGAAACACACAAGAAGTGACTTTTAACAGTTTCTTTCCAGATGTTTAGTAGTAAAAGTGAGAGTGAAGGTAGCATAAATAAAACCCCTGAAAAGTGTCAAGGAAAATATCAAAAACACAATGGAAAAGACAAATGTGAAAAAATGAAGGGATGACAGAATTTCAGTCCGAATTGAAAACAGATAAATAAAGAGCTTCAAGGTGTGATGAAAAAGACCGATATCAAAGTCTTTATTTAAGATACAATATATGATATGAACAAAGAACTGTCATCCTTTACAGATTCTTGAGTTTAAAATGAAACATAAAGCTAAAGAAATATCTTCAATAGAGAAAAAATGTGAAGTGTTAGAAAACCAATTGTTTCAGAAAGATAGAGAATAAGACATCCTGAAAAATGATATAAGCAGACTGAACAAGGTGACTTCAGACCAGAATGAAAAACAATGACTTCGAGTGATCAATGATCAAAAGACAGATGATTATCTTAACGATAATGAACAATACTACAAACGAAACAATATCCGCATAACCGATACAACAGACAAAATGTTTCAAAATCTAGATATAAGGAATACCAGGGATAATGAAAATAACACTTCCTTAAGAGAAAAAGCAGGTTTAGTTTAAGATTGATAACAAGAGGGCCATGATGGCCCTGAGGTCGCTCACCTGTATATAGACCCCCCTCACACCCATAAGAAGATGTTTCATGCTAAACATCTAAGCTCTAGCTCATTGGGCTTTTTAAAAGAAGATTTTTTTTAAGTTTTTACTATTAACATATAATTAAAAACAATGACAGCCCTGGGGCAGGGCCAGTTTTGACCCCAGGGCTTTTATTTGAACAAACTTTGTAGACACTTACTAGAAAATGTTTCATGCTTAATATCTAAACTCTAGCTATTTGGGTTTTTTCAAAGAAGATTTTTAGTTTTTGCAATACACATTTAAGGAAAATCAATGACCCCCTGGACGGGGCAAATTTTGACCCCAGGGCTTTTACTTGAACAAACTTTGTAGACACTCACTAGAAGATGTTTCATGCTTAATATCTAAACCCTAGCTATTTGGGTTTTTTCAAAGAAGATTTCTTTAAGTTTTTACTATACACATATAAGGAAAATCAATGACCCCTGGGGCGGGGCAAATTTTGACCCCAGGGCTTTTATTTGAACAAACTTGGTAGACACCTATTAGAACATGTTTGATGCTAAATATCTTAGCTCTAGCTCTTTGAGTTCTTTAAAAGAAGATTTTTTTAAGATTTTACTATATGCATATAGGGAAAATCAATGACCCCCTGTGGCGGGGCCAATTTTGACCCTATGGCTTTTATTTGAACAAACTTAGTAGACAATCACTAGAACATGTTTCATGCTAAATATCTAAGCTCTAGCTCTTTGGGATCTCTAAAAGAAGATTTTTAAGTTTTACTAAATGCATATAGGGTTTTGACCCAAGGGCTTTTATTTGAACAAACTTGGTAGACACTAATTAGAAGATGTGTCATGCCAAATATCTAAGCTCTAGCTCTTAGGGTTTTTTAAAAGAAGACATTTGAAGTTTTTTCTTTCGGTTGCCATGGCATTATGAAGGGTAGAGTTATTATTATTGTACATTGCACACCTCATGAGTAAGATCTATCCACCTTTGAAGTTTCATATTTATATCTCAAAGGCGTTTTGAGTTATGCTCTGGACAAACATTAAGTTTGAAAATTAACAAACCCTTTCTACTTCCTTATTCATCATATGTTATCAACATTTAACAATCAGAATTGTAAAAGATAATGACGTAAATGGATTTATAATAAATAATAAAGAAATAAAATGAAATTTAACTGTTACAGACCCCAAAACCACATAATCTAGACATATTATTGTGCATATACAGACACAGAAAAGAAAACGATCTTCAATTCTTATCCCCTTAAAGTATATTCCTTACATTTTAATGTCGCCTTTACGGAGTAGTGGCGACATGTAGGGATCACTTCTCCGTCGTTTGTCTGTCCGTCTGTCTGTCCGTCTGTCCGTCCGTCACAAAACTTGTCCGGACTACTCATAAACTACTGGTGCAATTTCATCCAAATTTTACAGGAATGACCAGTACCAAGTTTGGTTGTGCATATTGTCAGCATTTTCCGGTTCAATGATTTTTGTCAGATGGCCCTTTAATAATTTTTATTTTCAAAGTTTGTCCGGACTACTTCTCTAATACCAATAATGCAATTTCAATGAAACTTTACATGATTGATCTGTAGCTCAAGTCCTTGCGCATATTGCAGGTTTTCCGCTTGAATGATTTTTGGCCGAGTTATGGCCCTTTGATAAAAAGGTGTTTTTTCTGTGTGTTGCGACGCACAAAAGCTTGTCCGGACTACTCCTCATAAACTACTGTTGCAATTTTATCCAGTCTTTACAGGAATGATCAGTAGCAAGTCTAGTAGTGCACTGTCTGTCTATCTGTCTGTCCGTCAGTCACAAAACTTGTCCCCACTAATCCTCATAAACAACTTGGGCAATTTCATCCTAACTTTACAGGAATTCATGTCGCCACTACTCCGATCACTTCTCCATACATAACATGTTTTGCCCTGTTTATCATTTTTGTGTCTACCACTATACTGAAGCTGCAACATGAAATTGGCCATTATGAGGCGACACATTTTATCACTGATCGCTCTGGTTTTTAAAATATAATTCTTTTTTTTTTAAGTTTAAGCTTATTTAGAATTATAACATGTTCTTATAGAAAAACTTAAAGAAAAAAAACAAAAAAAAAACAAAAAACAAAAAAAAAACAAACAAACTCACCAATTCAGCTGTTGTATAAATTTCTAATGAATGCAATCAATTTCGAGAAGCCAACTGCAATCATCAAATGGGAAAACATAAGCAATGACAGCGAACTATATTGGAAACCAATATTTACCTTTTACGTCTACTATCGACATCAATCAAAGTTTTGATGCGTTTAATCGCAACAAATAAATATCTTTTTCAGTGCATGTTTATCATCTTGCAATTTGTGTGTTATTGTTCTATGGAGAGAGAGTCTTTTTATAATAATAATTATTATTATTATAATAACTATGATATGAATGTTTGTATACTATGGTTGATTTGTAAATGACAAAAATAGTAGGGTAGGAAAGGCATTTTCATTATCTTAAAATCTTAACCTTTATAGTTGTATTTTTCAACCAAGATTTAATAAAAATATTTTTTTAATTTTATAAGTAAGTATAAAATTCATTTCAATAAGATTTATCCCTTAAAGTGCAGTTGTTGAAATTTTATAATAGTGACATCATGAAAAATGAAAGATGTTTGTAAAATTGAGAGTTTTGAACTTTTTTATAATGAAAATACTTTAAATCTCTACACATAAAGGTCGTTTTATAAAAAATCAAAACTTTATTTCAGGATTCTTTTTAAAATGCTGCTTTGAAGCCAAAAAAACAATGCGGCTTAACTGAACGTCAAATTTTACACAAAATTGACAATTTTCTTCCCATCGTTCAATTATTTTTCGACGTAAAGCGATAAGGTTTATTTTAGCTTAAAGGTAAAATAATGTCCGTCGAAGACTGTAGAATTTAATATATTTTGTCTGCCTATGGCATGGTGATACCGGAAACAGTTGCCAAGTATACACAACAAAACGGGCTTTGATGGTCAACTTTGACGTCGTGTGGAAATTGTTGGATGGAACTATTGGAATGGAATAAACGGAATCTAATCAGACTTATATAATATAAATATATATATATTTTACTTGCCAATTTTCGATACAATACTCGCAAAATATCGCGTTCTACTTAAACGAAATGAACACGTATAAACCTATTACAGACTAAGATGTGTTTCGCAATTACAATAAAATTGCAATGCAAAAATTAGGTTTTAGATTTCTAATGTATATAAATACACCTGCTAGCATTAATTAAATTAATGAAGTACGTTTTATGCATTTATAATTGATATTAAACTTAACTTGTATTTTAATGATAACGGAGTAAGTATAATGTCTTTAATAAAAACAGTGTTAGACGTTCACTTTTGCAAACAATGGTAAAATATCACTTTCCAGGCGTCTATAAAAGTTTAAACGATATTCATTGTGCAAAATACACAATTTATGGTACATTTTGATATGATTTTAATGAGTCTGCGACGTTTAAGGACTTGTAAGGTGCTAAAATATTGTTACTACCGTCATATTACATTTACAAATATTCATTTATGTGCCAATCACTGTCATAATAAACGCATATTTTCAAAACACAGAGTTGATGATATGTAATAAAATTAGCATTACTTAATGACATTAGTTTTGTATGCCCACATGATCAATGAATGTATTCAAACCACTTTTATCAAAACACATTTGTAATCTAGACAACCCAGGAGCACTTTCCTTGTTATGATAGTTAATAATTTAAAATATATGCAAATAACTAAAGAACGTCAGTAAGATAACAGAAACAATACATATTGATAATAAAACATCTTCAAATCCATTTGTTATAGCTAGACACCAACGTCTTAACCGCCATCTTCTATGGCTGAGAAACAAACGAAGCAAGGTGGTCCATTTATTAAGATATATCTTGTATAAACCATTAAATATTTTTACAATATTAAGATATGACCATCCTAATGCATTACCTCAACTTTGAATAGTATTCAAATAAGCTAGAACTACTGTTACATAAATTGAAACAAAGGGTCGTTTGTTCAAACCCTGGATGTGTCAACTTTTTTTTCTTTTTGTTTTCTTTTTACATTATTTATGTATTCTTAATATCCCTTTTGGGTTTGAAAAGTGTTTAATTTCAATTATTTGATAAATATAGGTATAAATTGGCTAATTAATGCTAAATCTAATAAGAAATATGGAATACGATATTTTCAAAGTGCAATAAAATCAAAAACTAGACGGTAGAAGTACTTGATATTTGACAAGATCAACTAGAACACTTTTGATAAAATTTAAGGAAAACATTTGAAGAGTAAATTTTAGAGTTGTTTTTTTTAATTAGGCTCTCAAATTAGAAAATTGGTCAAACAAGTCGGATGATATTGTAGCTTATTTTAAAGGTTCATTATTTCTGAAAAAGGGCTTTTTTACATCTAAGATTAAATTCAGAAAGTGGACATAACTTGATTTCAGCACGATAATGTTTGTTTTTATTTTGCATGTAGGTGTTCTTGAAGGTATATAACTTGACGTATGTTGTCAAATTATTGCCCGTTAGGATGGTCATGCCCTTACACTACTTTCTGAAATGACGAGAAATAAAAAGATATCATCGTTCATTAGTCATCTTGTATTATTTCATACAACTTGGTTGCATGGTGAATCTTGCATCATCTTAACGTTATTTTGATATGTGTGTTGGGTAAATAAACCCCCTTTTACAGTCACAGCAACAAAAATTAAAGCTTTAATACAAGATAACTTAAGTACAATCTATAACAATTTGCATTTGAGACTATAGCAAAATTTGCAAATTTTTACAAATTATTATAATGTTATTAAGATGATCTCACTTAAAATAAACGTACGGCGTTAATAGACACCTTAACAATAGTTCTATCAGATACTGTCATGTGCGTGACATTATTTCCTGTAATGTTGTCATGTGTTAGGTCATTCTTTCATTCTAATCTGTCATAATATAGAAGCTCTGTCGTAAATGAATTTGATATTGAATATTGTTGTCACATTTGAGTCTTTACATAAGAAATAATCATGCAAAACCTAAGGTTATACCTAATACTAAAAGGATCAAGGTCTCTTAGCTAAAGGCACAACTCTTGAATATTCAAGCTAGTTTTTTAATTCAATATTTGATCAGACTTTCTTCGACCTTCTACGTTATCTTTACAATTCAGTTATGTTGATACTTTTTGCCGAATATTGTTATTTGCATTTCAATATCGAAATAAATTAAGAGAAACATTGATTATTGTCTGCATTTATCCGCAGATAGCACATGGCCAAATTCGATTGATTGATTGATTTGTATTCAAGTACAAATACACACATACATATAATACATATACTTACACATTTTTATAATAAGTAAAATAATTTGTCTAAAGACCCTTAATTTTATCACAAATATCACAGGATGTTCATTTAAAATAATAAAATCAACAACTCAAACAAAAAGACTAGATTTAAAGAACATTCAATTTGAGTTTTATTAGACATAAAATACGTATGGAACATGTAATTATGTATAGAGTAGTGTGCAAAAAGCTCAGATCGCCCACGAAGGCCTGACAAGGTCCGTGGACATATGCTTTCTAGTAGATTCAATACAATCAAACAAACATTTAAAGAATGTAAACAAAGAGGTTATTTTGGAAATAGGAAATTCACACACAATATGGTATATATATTCTTTATATATCATTTTAACTATTTTGTTCGTAACACAGGTTTTAAGTAAACAAAAACAAAAATGGACACCGATTTGACCTACTTGTCAAAAGTTGGCGATAAATGTAATTTCGCCGCACGATCGGAGGCAGAGATATTTTGTATCATCGACAAAATTAATGAATGGCCTTGTCCCCAATATGTTATCAAATAAAAACATACTGGAAAGGTGTTGAGGGATTTTCGTCATCAACTGTTCCGCCCACAGACGCCGGAGCGACTGATGCAACAAGGTAGTATTTAAGTATTATATCAATAATTTCTTTACCGTTAGGTTAACGTTTTTCATGTATTTAATATATGCATTCGTATAAATTATTTGTTGAGTCTATTCATGTGAATCTATTTCTAAAAAGTTGAAGTATTACAATCTGGCCAGCAAAATAAGTAAACAACGCAACGTGCATTTTCGGTACTTTCCGTATGACCTCGTTTTCTTTCGTGATGTTTACTTCATTAAGTAATTACATTTAAATGAAATCTATTACCCTGGTACTTGTTTTGATTTCTACACATACTTTTTATATAATTTTATTTTTCCAGTCACATCGAACCCTTCTGCAACTGAGCTGTTTTTAGATGAAATAGAGCCAAATGTGCTGCACCAAATCTTAAATGATGCTTTTGGTATGTAATAGTAAATTAAACTGAACAATAGTGCTAAAAGAATATAATAGAATAGAATAACTTTTATTTCCAATCAAGGGTCATGTTAAATGACATGTGAATCACAATAATGATAATGAGATCAAATATCAAATAAAGACATTAAAGAAACTAAAACTTGATTTGTATCATAGAAGTAACAATAAACTTAAAGAAAGAAATAAACAAAACAAACAAACACAGTAAATAACCAGCTAACAATAAAGTTATTGAAATAATATACATGTACTGTATCTTTTAAGTATTAATAAGCCTGTTACATTTTGTACTTTGCTTCTTTCTTAATTTGACATGCTTGGTAACCATGAAAATAAAGCATAGATTTTTGCTTAGTCCTATTTATTCCAGTGTGTACACTTCTAGAACTAATAAAATATAAGAAAAATCTTTTAAGTCCAAGCCGGGATTCAACACTGGTCTCTCAAATTTCAGTGAACACACAAACCATGTCACTAAATAGCTGTCCCTACAATAAGGCTGTTAGAAATTTTCAATATAATAATAAGCATCTTATAAACTTTCACAGATAATTGGTCTGATGACAATGTAAATAGTTAAAAAGACAATACCTCTGATTTGGATGAGGAAGAGCTTGACAGGCTAGATATAGAGGCAAAGTGTGCTAACACAGAGCAATCTGAAAGATGGGCATTCAAGAAATGGACAGGTATTAAAGTCAAACTAAAAAAGAATACCTTGACAAAGAATAATACTATATAAATTCTCAATTAAAGTAACAGAAAAGTTTAAGAATGTTAGTCCACAATTGAAAACTTTTAATATTGAGTGTATAAGACATGTTATATACAGAGTGTATAAGACATGTTATATATATGCAGAATAAACATTTTTAAATGAAATATGATCATTTTCATACTAAAATTATTTCATATTTAAAGCCAAATCTTGAATTTACTGTACATTATAGACATTTTTTATTTTCCTGACATAATTTGAAAGATTTCCATTTGAATTGTGTGCACAAGCTATATTCAGAAGTACCGTAAGTAGTCAACCAAGAAACCAGTGAAAATACAGAAAATATGTTTCACTACATTAAAAAATAACTTTTAACAGTGACAATACGGAAATATATTTCAATACAGTGTAAATTAATCCTTACAGTGACAATACGAAATTGTAAATGCATATTTTATTTCATGAATATTTTTCAACATTTTTTTTTAATATAAATATATATAATAAACTTTATCACTATTTAATATGTGACAAATAAAGGATGTTCAAGTATTTTCTATAAATACAAAAAATGTACAGGATTTATTTTCATAGGTAGTGTGAAATGAATACTAACAGCCACAAGTGATATATGATAATATACCACATGATGAAAATAAAAAAATAACAAAATTGAATTTTCTGTTTATTATATTCATTTATCCCTTTTTCAAATTACAATTTGAAAGACTTCCTTTTTAATTTTGTTTATAGGCTGAATTTAGAAGGAAGAAGTCCTTCAAGACACCAGTGAAAATATGGAAAATATGTTCACTGCAGTGAAATATAAATTTGTACTGTGTAAATATTTCATTTATAAATATATAACAAAATCGGGATTCAGGATTACATCAGGAAGAGAAACATAATTTTAGATTTTCACAATATTACACTTGAAGAGCTTTGTAAAACTCTAAGAAAATTATATGCTGAAATTAAAACAAAGGATGGAAAAAAGTTTGCCCCAGGCAGCCTACGTGGAATAAGAACAGGAATCCACCGAGCTCTGACTTCACCACCATTCAACAGAGACTTCAATATTTTAGTTGATAAAAATTTATTTTAGCAAATAAAATGATAGATAACATGTGTAAAACTTATAAATGCCAGAAGTGAAAAGCCAGCCCACTATCCGGCTATTGCAGAAGGTGACCTTTTTAAACGTTCAAGCTATCTTGCTAAATACCACGAATCCCCTGAAATTTTGTTCCACTCTTTTTGGTTTTTATTATGCTACTTGTTTGCCAGACGTGGGAGGGAAGGGTTTAGGGATATGACCAGGAATACCTTCTAAGTTTAAACCGGTGACCGTGGTTATGAGTATTTAGTTATGACAACTACAGAGAAAACCAAATATTGGCAAGGGGGCAGTAGTTCCAAAGCATGGGACTCTAGTGACGTAAGAGCATATGGGTTAGAGGTAAATAATTTTCATCTCAGAATTGATCAGGTGTACAAGTTTTATATTTCCAAATTGAATCCTAGAAATGAGGCCTTATTTCAACGGCCAATACTAAGTCCTAAATTTATAGAAAGTCCATACTGGTTCACTGAACAAGTTATAGGTAAAAACAAACTTGCTGAAGTAATGGAGACAATTTAAACAAGTGCTGGTCTTTCACAAATTTATACAAACCATTCTGTTCGTGCAACAGCCATAACAGTTCTGAGTGGTGTAGATACCAAGCAAATATGCAAATTAACAAAGCACAAAAATGAAGAAAGTCTGAAGCATTATATTGATGGTCAAACCTTTGACCAACAAAGGCAGTGTGCAAATGTTTTGTCCGGGGCACTTTCAAAATCAAATGTCAGTAACCAAGTTACCAAAACCAATTCTGTAGCTGTTCCAGATAATGAAACTGATGTACCACTACCAGTAGTTTCTAGTGTCTCAGGTCAGGATTCCAACATGTCTGAAAGAAAACAATCTACTGTTGCGCAAAGTTCGATTAATGTCAATGAAAATATGCAAAACATTATGATGCCTTTTGCTGGTCCCCAACAGTTTACATTCAATGTTTCAGGAGGAGCTTGTCATTTTCATTTTCATTACGACTCACAGAAACATGCAAGAAATTGATAAATTGTTAAAAAAATGTCAATTTATATGTAAGACACGATTCACATTTGTTTGTTGCAGCAGATATCAATTAAATTTTTTATTTTTAATTAAAAAGTCTGCATTTTTTGTGTTTAAAATAACTCTTGTTTCTTGTTTAAGTTACAATGTCTGCAGAGTTTTAAGAAATAGTTGGTAGCCTAGCCCGGTACGGCTTTAAAAGACAAGCACTTGTTGATATTAACTTCATTACTACATGTTTAATATATAGAGGATATTGAATGAGTGTAGTTTAATACTAAATTTATTGAACGTGTTGAATAAAATCCAATTATGCGAGCCTCTGGCGAGCATAATATTGTTTTATTCAACAAGTTCAATAAATTTAGTATTGAATCTACACGAATATAATATTCTATTTATCACATATATAAGACATAAGAACAGTACTGTAAAACTGTTAAAATGAGTATTTTCCAATGAGCGCCTATAGTATAACGCTAACATTAGCGCGCTTTAATAATTAATATATAGGGCAAATGATGTCACGTCAAAGTGATATTACACTAGTGTAATATCGTTTTTGATTAAATGGCTTTATTACACTCCTGTGCCAAGGTATATGTGATAAACACAAATGTCAAACCGTCATAAAAAGTTATAAACAAACTACATAGAAAATTATAAACAAACTTAAACAGTACAGGAAAAAGTGATTGTTAATATTTTCACTGCTCGAAGAGCGATTTCTCAATCTAACATTATCATATAAATTATCTCATTTGTGAGAGTGTCATTCAAGGTGTCCGTTTGACCCTTGAAATGACTTTTTGACCCTTATATTTCCAAAAAGCCTGATTTGACCCTCAGGATTTTAACTGGAGGGTCAAATTTTGTTAAAAATCATGGGGATTGGGCCTTGAAGTAAGAAAAACTTAGTCAAAATGACCCTCAGGATTGCATGGCTAGTGAAAACCCTGTCAGACATTATAAAACAAGTTTACTGTACTGTAAATATTTCACTTGAGACATGATATGCTAGATATTTAATGCCTTCTGGTTTGAAGAATCTGTTATGAATATGATAAATTATTACAGGTAATGTTTAGAACTTTAGAACTGTTAATAAGTTCACTTCAGACCTTATAAATGAATAAAGTTTTGTCATAACTGTATGTGAATAGTCAAGGAAAGAGAAAATGATAAATTGGACATATTCTTATTGCCAATATTGGAATGTAAAGTATAGTACTCAGCAAAATTAAATAAAAATACATTACATGTTTATTAAATTATTTATTGTGCCTTGAATTGTTAATTGATTTGTAAAAAAATTACATGTTGTAACGTTTAATGAAATAAAATTATACATGTAGTATGGATCTACTTACAGAACTGAAACTTCACTGTCTTCATTTGTTTTTTAACTCTTCATTATTTCAGTGTGTCCATCATTGTTTCCTTCACATAAATGGTTTCACCAACATAACAGTTTAACAGTCTTTTATTTTTTCTTCAGGTTTCAGTCAGAAAATACAAATGAAACATACATTTATTGCAGTGTGTCTCAAAGGAATCTACCGGTATAACCCTAATTTTTTCCACGAAATGAATAGTATTATCCCTTTATAAATCAACAGCTGCATCCATTTTGACTTTTTGTGCGGTACACAACGTGTGATGATACACGAGGCCTAAAAAAGGATACATTGTCCTTACGCCTATCAACTTTTTATCAATTTCAATACAAAACACTGCTTTAATTTCATCATAGTTGTTAAAAGTATGCCATGAGGCTGAGTTTTTTTTTCATAAATCTATTAAAACTCGACATTTCTTTCGGTGCCGACCTTTTCTATTTCCCAAGTTGTTTGCCCCGAAAAATTAAACGCATATGTAAAACTTGTTGCCAAAGCGACGTGCGAATTGGATAAATACCGTCGAAGCGCAACCGTGTTCCCGGTATTTATGAATTTGTTTTGAATTAAAAATATGAATCTGGTTAAAAATTTTATGCTATAATGGCGTCAACGCACGTTTTTCCGTGTTATAACGTCTGCAGAGTCCTTCGGAACCGGGCTCGGGCACCAACCGTTCCTCGGGACTCTGCAGACGTTATAACACGAAAAATGGCGTTAACCCATAGTGCAACATCCCTCACGCCTCCTAACACCGGTTAGCGTCACAATGTCATCAACTGTATTTGATATTCAATAACTTCAATACATACTGAAAATGTCATACTACCTTTTTCAAAACTTTTTTCACCATGTTTCAATAACGAACACATTTACCTTATAATACTTATGATATACGATTTACAATGATCATGTTATTATATAATATAGCTCTGGAATTACAACTGAAATGTCAACATGCATTTTCCCTTTCCCACTGTTATCAAAGAAGAATCACAGGTTTTCAAACATGTCGAGTGTGGCAACATAAATTGAACTATTCATGCCTCATTGCTTATAGAGTAGAATCTAGATGCCTACAAATAACTATTTTTACCCAAAACTCATTTTTGTATTTAATCGACATTATTAATTGGCACCATCTCTTGCAATATAGTGACTGCTATGATGACAGTAATGTTATTCATTTAAAACATAATCAGTTGTTATTTACAAATAACTAATATCACAAACAAGTAAGAGCAGACATCAAACGAATAGCTTTGTTATACGTATATGGCAACAGTCACACTGTCATAATGAATCAGCATTCTTGGTCGGTGTACAAAGTCTAAGCTAGTAGTAAATACTGTTATTAAAATCACAAAAATAGACTAGGTCGTCTTAAAATGCAAAATGGCTTATCAATAATTTTATTCACAATCATTAACAAGTTACTAATGAAAACAGTAAAGTATCATTCATTCTAAGCAAACATCATATAAAGTCATAAGATAATGACCAATATCTCAATATTAGATATTTAATTATGTATGTTGAGTCTTTTCGTGTATTGATAAGCATGGTACTGTGACTGAACAATGTTATGACTAGCTGGCGTTGATAGATTGGTAAATATTTGCTTAGACATAAAATGAGTTAGGAATACACTCGTACCTGATATTACACTAAAACATTTGCAAAACTACTGTTTAGGACGGGTGTCCATGCTCACAAATAAAATTGAAGACTATTCTTTTATTAGCAATTAAATGTTATTCGCCAACCTTTTCGATGAGGTCCTGCACGTAAATTAAAAAGAGGAGTCCTCTTCAAAGGCGGTGATGGCCGCGACAGAACACCAAGGGACCGGGGTATGTCAAACAGGCATACGAGTGGCAGGGTACTTGGGTGCTGTTTAAGGGGTAGAACAGGTAAATGATTGTTTTGAAGAAGAATAAATGGCAATTTTACCAAAATTTTATAAGTGATTTTCAAATTATAATAAGTGAAGCATTGTCACAATGTTTTGATTCTTCAGGTACATATTTTGTCTCACTTTTAGTATAATTTTAATATTTGTGAATGTAAAGTTAGTGATCCTGAAAAAAGAGCTTCTCAGACAGAAAGAAAAGGTTCCTTATGACAAAGAACAAAATATTGTTGTGGCAAAAACAGAAATTGAGATATTGATTGGTTTTAAATGAATTTGTTTCCAACAAACATTTTGAAATGGAGACAAGTTTTACATTTTATTTAGTAAAATGTTTTTGTTTCATTTGGTGGAAAGAAAATTACCTGTATACCTGCTAAGCCTAACTTACAAAACTCTTAACCTGATTGCGTTGTATTGTCTATATTAAAAATCATTCAATGACGATATTTTTTGTTGTAAGGCGAATGTTATAATTATGTGAAGAGAATATCAAAGCTACTGCAAACTTGAAGCCACTGATGAAGCAAGTAAGAAATCATGAAAAAGTGTGTGGTAATTCCTGCTACTGCATGCCTTTACTTGTACAACCTTAATGCTGACGACATGCTTCTCACATTGGCTTAAACAAGACAACTTGGTTTTAAATGTCAAAATGCGTGTTTCATATCTAAAGCATCAATAAGGCAGGTTGCAAAGGTTATTGGTTTGATAATAGTTCCTAGTATCCCTGCAGTTGACTATAGAAAATCGCATTATAAGCTATGATATTAAACTGATTAACATGCTCTTGGGGAACAATATCGGTAGTAGCCTTAGTTATTTTGGTTTGATTTCAATAATATGAATGAGAAATGAGTGAGGAAAAAGCTCACGCCCTCCTCCCTTTCAGTTTTTTAAGAATAGAAAATTTATTCTACATTGGTTACAAATGGAAAAAGGTGGCATGCACTACCGTATGATAGTTAGTTAAGCTCCTCCCTATATAAGTAATAAACAAATTGAAATTAAATTTCAATTTAACCATTTTATGTCTTGCTATGTTTTTATTATCAATTAAGTAGCTTTTGTGACAGGCAAAATCATTTTGTTATGCTATTTTTTGTTTTTGTTGCAGTTACATAATCAACTCCAGTAATAAAAAGAATAAAAATAGCCCAAACATATGATATTGACATTATTTTGTTTTAAAAAATCATAACAAGTGAAATTTGATTAAATTTTATTGTAGAGCTGATATACATAGTAAAATGAGCTTCAATTAGATTGTTTAACCAAAAAAAAAAACAAAAAAAACAACATACATATGTAAAGCACCTTGTTGCATGCATGGTATGCTGTGTCAATAAAGATAACAAGGTATTACAAAAAGGCATATTCAAGCCGTGTAGGTTTTGCATTGAATTACTAAAGATTTCGATTAAATTTGTCTTAGGTAATATCTACATGTAAGGTGTATGTAGCTTGCTTGTCATATACACGTAAATATACCAAAGTCAGCATACAATATGTGTATATCGTAAGCGGCGCGGTAGAGACACATCTGTATTATTTTAAAAACGGCTTTCAAAACGTAGGCGCTTCAAAATGTCTGATTACATTTTAAGATCGCATTGTTTAGAAAGAGAAGTTGGACAAACATCCGCAGAGGATAATCATGGTCAGTACCAAGACAGAAAATCGTTTTGCCAGCAAAATGTATGTGATCAACATAGTGATGAAACACAAAGTGTAATGCCTGAAAATGATGGTTCATCATACTTTGGGGAATTGGAAAAGATACTGTCTGCCCAAATACATATATTGAACATCGCAAGGAATAATGCTTTGCAGGTAAGTGATTTTGTAAGACAAATGTGATCTTATATGGCATTCCCATTAAAATTACGTAATACTATTAAGCTTATAATGATTTTGTGTTCCGTAGCAAGCAGTCCATTTAACCGCAAAGTGCATTGGTATAAATGATACAATCTTCACAAATACATAAAGATATCTGAATAAAGTATTTGAACAAATTTTCTGTACCTCTTTCCCTTACTTGTTCATTGTTTTGCCTTTTAAAGATTAATATATCCAAACAACCAGTTACATTCATTTAAGGCATTTTCAAGACGCAGAAAAAAAAACCCGAAAGCCAACATATTTTACTATTTATGACCATACAAATGTTCTTTTTAAATGTTAACTATCAATAACAGTTTAAATAATTACAAGCTTCATAGATTAATATCACGAAGCAATTTAAAACAGTGTTGAAATGTTGATTTATATTGTTTCCTCTCTTTTATTTTATTTTATTCTAAGTGATTAGTTTATTTACTTTAAATTATTTCGTTATCGTCGTGCCATTTGGTATTTGCATTCATAATTAATTAAATGTTTGGTTTTAATAAATATGGCTAAGCTTTTAATCTAAGTTTCAAATCGTTGGCATCATATGAGCCGCGAGATTAACGTATCGCGTTTGAAGTGAACATTTTATTTACTTTTTATGTTTCTTTTTTTATGTTCAAAATATGTAATAAAACAAGAGAGCTGCAAAATAAATAAATGATTGATCAACTAAAATAAAAACAAATAAACACCGACAATTAACGATGGGACGCATTTTTAAGCAGATTGCAGAAAATATAAGGTCTATGCATTTTATATGCTCATGACATATTTTTGAATACAAGATTATTTTTGCAGTCTGGAGAAAAAAGAAAACACACAATTCATCAGACATTTCTTAATTACACATAAATAAATAAATTGTCAATGTAATTATTATCTAGCTATAAATTTCCACATTGATTTTAATTAGTTTGTCTACATTATAGTGTAATTACGTACTGTCGCAAAAACAAATTTGAGTAAACTTATTATTTTCGGTTAATTTTTAGAATCAAACCTGCAAAGATACCTTAGAGAGCAGATTAAAAAATAAAAGAGAACATTTGAAAAATGATTAATTTATAGACATATTTAATGATAATTTCAAATTTCAAATTCATAAAACATATTATTATGTACTTTTATCTTTCAATTTTGATATTTTAGATTTCTTTAATGTTGTTTAGGTGTAACCTGACAAACCACTCTCAAAAATTTATTTATCGTTAACTTGAAATTAATTTTTATGACACAATGTATTTAAATATGCTTAAAAATCCAATTTAAACGAATATTACCTAAATTCTTATTATTTCTATTTTAATGAATTCATATTAAACTGAGTATCTTCTACCATATTGTACTATGTTATTTTAACAATTAAGTTATTGATAAACAGTTACCGGGAATTGCACTCATATATATTTGACGTTTAATAGCGTGATCTTAAAGTTCGTCACTTCTTTTGTGTTTAAGAACTATCTAAGTTTTAGTTAATAAAGTTTATAAATTATAAACAATTTATTATGTAACGCGTAAGACTGAATTGTATTATGATAGTATCGGTTCTCGACTTATTTTTTCCTACCCAGTCAGTTTAAAATAGCGGCCTTTTGACGAATTTTTGTTGGATAGAATAATAATTAAAAAAAAACAGCTGGATAAACATGTAGTCCTTAAACAGTGTTTATTGGCAGTTAAACACTGTTGGTTTTTTGTTTTTTGTTTTTTTCTTTGCGTATAGTGACAAAATCACGACCAATATTAGATTATATACTAAGTTTAAACAACGAGTTGGCCAAAAACAAATTAAGCAAGCCTCTTAGATTAACTGCATTGTATTAATGTTTCCCTTTGTACAATTTGACAGATATTTCTATTTTGATAAATTTAACCCTGAAGGATAAGCTTCTGTCTATCACAGGTATATCACTTGACTAGATTTCTGAATATGAGCCACGAGACCATTTATATTTACTTTTAAGTAATTGATTATAGTGAACGATTTTAGTCAGGTGATCGTGATTCACTTGCTTAAGCAGTCAAATTAACATACATTGGCTCAGGGATATTCATAATACAAAAATTTAAAATGCAATTTTATAACGATCTAACACCAGCTGTCGATAAAAACCGGAATATCTAGCACGATTTTAACCGTTTACGGCGGTAAAAAGGCTTTTCCGAGTTTTTCCAGAAAGCTAGAAATCCCTGTCTACGATGACAGCGGGTATTTGAATTTTTTTATTATTTTTCGGATATTTCATATTAATCATATGTTTGAAACAAAACTGAATTGTTTGTTGTATATTTATCCTATAGAAGCATTTAATTTAACAACTTCATTGATAACGTCAAAATGGCATCGTTCTTTGAATGAAAATAGTGCCTAAAAAGCATGCTAGAATGGTGTAAGTTTAAGAGAACGCGTTTTGTATTACGCAGTTGTGTAAAACACATTTGTCAAGCATTGGTGTAAAAATATTGATAATCCTCTTTATTTTTAATCACGAAACAAACTGCACAATTATTGTCTGCATTGTCATAACAGATTTTGATTCTACAAATGAAATAAATACATTGAAAAAAAAAACAACAACAACACATGCATACTTGTATGTTTAGTTTTATATGTATATCAAACAGGTAAGAGGATCATGTGGATTATCACAACGCCCTAATGATGTCCCTAGAGCGAAACCTGAGTTTCCAAGAGAAAATGCAAATCATCATTTCATGACTGGTATGTCCACAAGCGCTAGAATCAACAACTTTGAGCGCTGCAATATCATCAATGAGCCTAACAACAATATTCCAACGGAAATGAATTATGCTGAAACAACATTTCCTTTTGTAAGTCTTTGCGTTTACATTTTATCGCTGCATGGTGTTAATGGCAAATAATTAGGTCTATGACTCAGTGCATCATCATACCGAAACACGTAATGGACATCTAACCATTTGATTATATTTAAGTAAACATTACTGTATTGGTAAAAATTATTCAAATGTATACGACAAGATATTTAAACACTTTAGCACATTTGTACATTTTACAATAAAAACGTGAAAACTCTTTCCAGATGGAAGTATCGTCTTTTATTCCTGGACAGCAATGTGTTAACCGTACTGTTCAAGAACAAACGGAAAGAATTCAAACAGACATATCAACCTTTGACACAAAAGGGAGAAACGTTTGTCCTTTAAGTTTGACAATGATACCTTCTGAAGATGACACAGATCAAACTCATGTGTTCAGCGAAGTAACTGTGTTAAAAATATAACATCTGTTCGTTCAGCCATGTCGGTTCTATAGAAAATTAAAAATTTTAAAATTAAAAAATGTAAAAAAGTATTTATTATAACAATTTTAAAAAGTACTTTCTTTACCAAATGAATAATAATAATACCGCATTAATTTTTTTCAATAAGCCACATAAAATTAAAATAAATTATGCTCATAACCATTTTATATTTTTATAAACTATAAATAAACGTAGCTCTTTTAAAAAAATTTTTTTTTTTAGAAATTTTTGCCCAAGTTCCCCGTATCCCTTGCACACATGGTACAACCCCGCCTCCAAAAAAGGAAAACATTTTAAGCCACAAAGTTTTTCAAGTAAAAGGGAAAATTAGAAAAATATACAGAGAAGGGGACACATAACATAAAATATTTTAAACTTAGATTTGATTTTAAGTTTTTCTTTAAAAAATACCCACGTTTCTTTAATTCTTGATATTTTATTTAAACATTACAATTATTTTTCAGTTGAGAAGCGAAGAAGATCTTTTATTAACGACAGAATTGCTGAACTTCAAAGCCTTCTCCCAGAAGATGTCAATCGGTGAGCTAAATTGTTACATGCAATGTACATAAATTTTAAGCATGTATTATAATAAGCGTAATCTTTAAGTGAGTAATTTAGTAAGGCAATGCCTCAATCAAATAGGATACAACGTTCATTTAAAACATTTTTGGTACTGTTTCAAAAGATATCATTGTTACTTGACGTTGTACAACAACCAATCTCTGCTTAACATTTAGACGTTGGGCTGTTACATACAAACTAACCAATCTGAGTTTACACATTTCCGCCTCATTTAAATATAAACAGAACATTTATCGCAATCACATTCTTCCTTTGAACATTGATATTCACATTAAATGATAGGATGTTAATTTAAATTCAAATTAGCATAATCATCGCCGAACGAATTTCATGTAAGAATGACACATTTATATCTTTACTTTGACATTCACTTTGTCAATCAAGTCTTAAAACATATACTGTTTTTGACGGAAATATGTCTACCTAGTCCTTGGTATTACTTCGACTTCCATAAAAATGCACTTTTATATACTTTTTCTAGTAGTATCAAAATCACTTTTCATTGAAGAAATTTTGCATTTAATACTTTGGTTTTATCGACTAGCCTGTGTTTATAGTCAAACATAATTACTGAATATGTGTGTTTATTTTTCCGTGTTACCGAAACATGCCGAACGTTGAGGAAAACCTAAGGTTATTTATTTTTTGATCAGTCAATATCCCACAATATCGATGTTAATTCACTATAATAATAAATATACTTTTTAACATCAAAATAAAAAGCAAAGCACATTTTATGCTGTTAAGTAATACTCCAAACTAGCAACGGATTCATTGCCATCGTGTAAGAATAAGCAAATGTTGTCGCTTCTTCATTTGGAAATGTAAGATGAAAGTATTTAAAAAAGGATTGCAAGCTATTTCAGAGTATTATTGTCATAGAAATTTCAATTTTCCTGAGAAAATTCGAAATTTTCCGTTGTGTTTTTCAATATGATCAAAGAATTGCTCTTACACAAATATTGAAACAGTTATAGTTGAAAATTAAACAAAAGACATTTTAGCTATTAAACGGGTGGATAATATTTAAAAACATATTTAATAAAGTTGTCCTTGAAAAGCGTTTAGTAAGAAAATTCCTTTTATATAGAACATATATTTCTTTTCTGTTTATTTGTAACTTTTCAGAGCAACATGCACAAACAAAGGTTCTATTTTAAAAGAATCTGTCGACTACATTAGAAAGCTACAAACAGACCTTAATCTGACAAAGAAATTACAAGAAAAAATCATCGAAATTGATCTCGAGAGCAAGCAACTTGCTGCACGTTTGGAGGTACGAGTTTTAGGATATATCATCCTCAACTTTGATGTACGAAAATATAGATAATTGCTAAGCATTTCTAAGTACACACAGAGAATATATGTTACGCTATGGGTAAATTAAATATCAAAACATAGTGTTATTTACTGAATATAATGGACCAAATTAACTTGACCAGTAATAGGAAATGCAGCTTTTCAGTTATAGTAAGTGCATTCGCATATTTAAATTGGACAAAATCAGTAAGTTTTTTCATTACGAAAAAATAAATATTACATAAATATGTTTCACAAAGCTAAGCATAGTATTTCTTATATGAAAATAACTAATATGAACAATGTGAATCATTTAAACATTTACGCTGTACTGATAATTTCAATGTTTGGAATATTTAATTTGAACGATTGTTTTAATTCTTAGATTGAATTTAAAGAACAATTTGGATGTAAAATACTTTATCGCTACAGGAAACATTGTTTATTGCATTTTAATACATTTAAAATATAATGGGAAGTTTAGATTTACTTCACGCAAGTCATAAACAAAGTTTATATCTATGTGGTTTTAATTCTTGTAGAAAAATATCTATAATAATTTGATACTTTATGGCATGTTTGCAACTGCAATATTTATACGTATATATAGCTTTCTGAAATCAAAGAAAACGTATACTTAAACTTGTTTCGTAATTTAATACATAACAAAACAAAAATGTGACTCTGTACACTTGATGCTTTAAATAATACCAATGTATTGATGAGTTACTGTTTTCTAAACTTTTTTAATCAGCTAATTAAAGATTCCCTTTAGACATAACAATATATATTGTAATAGATGCTAGAGATGCGGTCTGCACCAAATGCTGAAAAGGCTAATATTGAAAACAATAACTCAACCGAGATGCAACCAATGGGAGAGACGAGTGAATTGAGATATGATACGGTATTGAATGATCCTTTACAGAAGAAGGTGATTCCACCTTTGTCACAAACGATGGCATTGGATGATGTTTGGGATACACTTGCTTCAGCGTTTCAAGATGACTGTATGAAGTCATAATTAATTCCAGTAATTCAAAAATAACAATGAAATAAAATAGCTATGTTTTTACATACCTGACTACAATGTTGAAATAAAATGGATGAAAAAAATGTAATTTATGTTCCTTTCATTTTATAATACGAATAGTACTATTGAAATACTCTGCCTCCTGTAGTATACAAAGAAATAATATGAAACCTGAAAAAGGAAAAATTCAAAAAGTTTGTTTGTATATTTCCTTCAGATGCACAAAATACTCGCTATATGATTTAAACCGTACCTAAAATAGCAGAATAATATTTTGTTCCTTTACTTGAATTCTGTTTTCAAACAGCATTTATGTGTGTAAAATTGCAGATATATTAAGTTACAAATCTTTCAAGAATCGACTATGAGGTTATAAAAACAACAATAATTTACCTTTTATAATAAAAATACAAATTCATAAGATATAGCTATATACCAATTCAGTTGTCCCTTTGAATATATGTAAACAAGTATAAATACCATGATAATTGACAAAATTTACTTTCGTATTCATTTTTGTCTAGCCACCTTTATTACACTACTTTTACCGGAGCAGATACCGTCTATCCCTGTCTGTCAGCGGCTTAAGCAGTATTTGACACTTTAATATAATAATGCGAAGACAAAAAATAATTTATTATGTGCACATTTATTTAAACAGCGTAATTACGGACCCTTTTCAGGTTTTCAATGAATAAAGATGGTCCCTTTTAAAAGAATACACCTTCTAAATATTGAAAATGAAACTCATTTTGACATACATTGTTTCATATCATTGTACAAACATAAAAGCTGTTTATAATTACATATACAACATATGCTCAAATTTGAAAGCATAAACATAACAAATAATGAAAGGTAAGATTGTGTTTTGTACATGTTATTTATAACTAAGATTCACACATAATGCCTCATTTGAGAAGTATAAATATTTTTAAAAGAAAGGACTGACATATTTGGCTTAATTAATCCATTTCTACGATCTTTCATTATTTCGCATTAACCAACGACTTAATAACGTCTCCCAATCCCCTAGAGAGGCATCTAACCAATAACGAGCAAAACAGGTATTGATGATTCCGAATATCGTTCTTTCTAGTTTAAGTACAAATCGAAATGAAAGCAAGAAATTATGTAGATATTACAATTAATATTTAATAGATTCATATTCCAAACGTGCAGATATTAAACACCACCATAGGGTATATTACATTTCTTTTGCGGAGCATCACGTTTAAGTAAGAGCCTAAAATGTGTATAACAGAAGTTGAAACGTTTCCGATATTAGATCAATAGTGTTCGAAATGTACAGTAGTGCCGAAAATTTAACAACACACGCACATACATGTTTATGTCTCTCAATAAATGCCTCTCTTAACGACTATAATTGGTTTACACAATGTATATAATCATCGCAAATTTAACTGCAAGCAGTATCTACAACCAATATTGCCTTTTCAACAATAGGCATGAAACAGTCACTTTATGCTTTCTAAAAACACTTCTTTCTGGTATATTGTGGCATATTTTAATAAACAACTTTATGATTTTATTACTTTAAATAAAATTTTAACAGTTATTTTTTGTACTAATTACAACAGTCATTGCCAAATTATACCGTGGCAAATATACAGTTGATAAAACGAGAAGATAGAACTTGTATGATACTTGAAATAAACATGATTTCGTGTGTATCACAACATAACGAATGCATTAAACAATTATTATTGACGGCCATACATGTGTATTTACTAAATGCATCGGTACTGTGAATCATTTGAAAAAGAAAAATTCACCAAAGTGATCAGCTCCCAACTGTAAGAGGTTATTTTTAGCACTTACTAATATACCAACTATTTTGACACTTAAAGTACAGTAAATGTACATTTACATACAATCGTGCACTCATATTTAACGCACACGCGTTTCAAAAAGCATTTTTGACAGCCGAAATACTTCTTTGTACAGATCGCAAGCAATTTGAAAAATAAGTAACACTTAACAAACAATTTACACAATCTCTGCCCCAAATGTTTTATATAAATTAGCAAATGTCGACAATTTTATTTTTGCAATATGTTTTATCTTCTCACATATGTGTTGGGGTTAATTTCTTTTATTCTGGAAGTCCGGTTTTAGCACAGAATGTATTATATCAAATAATTTATCGGTGAAAGTTAAGATACCATATTGATTAAATAGGCAATACTTTCATAGTTATAATTCTACTAAGTTACAAATTGTGTTTATGTAGAAATTCACATTAAATATGGTCAAAACGTACAGCAAAATCATAGATCACATAACATCTTCCTCTTTTACTACTTTGAATTAAAAATTGATCGTTATTTCTCGACTTTTTTTACTTATCTCAAATGGTGAATAAATGCCTTATTTAGGCCCCAACACTTGTTTGCCATAAACATTGTAATAATATTTTATTCGCAATAAAGTTATTTGAAATATATTTGTTTTGTTTTTATTTGAGAATTGTTGTTTAAAAAGTGACCACTTTTTCAACGCGCCCCCTATCCAAAAGATACATCAGGGGGTTGCCAGAAAGGGGATGTGCCACCTTCTATTTAGGGGGTTTTGAAGGGGGCGGCAGTCCCCGTCATCGCCAAGAAAATTTTGGACTTGTGAGAGGCTAAATATGACGCCAGATCGATCATAAGGTAACGTGTAACCAAGGCCTAAAGGCCTTTGACTTTATCTCAATCCATTGAGAAGTTGCAGCACTTTGAAATCAATTTTGATGGGAAAAAAATCAACACAAAAAAGTGATTACTGGCAATTTTGTGATGTCCCTTCGTTGCCATGGTAACAGGAAATTTGAGACTAAGCATTTTGTTACAAAGTCAATGGTCAATAAATGGCGCGATAGCTCAGTTTGTTGGACCACTGACTGTCACTCCTGAGGTTCCGGGTTCGATCTCGGGTAACACCCTTGGGATTTTTCAGAAACACTTTCAGTGTTTCCCACCTAACTAGAGGTTAACTGGTACAAAACCCAGGTAATCCATGCATGTATCAGTGTTATACACTGGGCATGTAAAAGAACCAAGAATATATTCAATAAGAGCTAGGGCCTGGTTCCCGGATTTCATAGCTGTCTCTGTAGTCCTCTGAGGTAAGGATCCTACTGGAAATAAGTGATTGCACTTTCGTAGGTTATCCTTGACCGCCCGGTCTAAAGAAAATCAATCAATCAATGGTCCAGTCAACATTTGTGCCTAGTTTGATTAGTATTGAAGCAGTTTTTTTTTTAGTTTTATAGCAATTTGAACTTGTAACGGGACACTTTTCAATGCAAACAGCCATTTTTCACAAAAATTCTCATGAAGTAATGGGTTAAAACAAATGTAGTGATTGTGTACTTACACACTGTACCTTTCTGATAAATTATTGAACATTCAGGGCTATTTTTTTCAGTAATAAGCATTTACATTAAACAAAATTTCATTTCAAATTTCATGTATAAATGAATCTTTGGCTGAAATATTTGACATATAAACGTTTTCTTTTTTAAATAAAATACGATATTTATTACATGTTTCAGATTTGACCTTGTTTATTTCTATTTTCTGAAATTGATAGACTTTTCCTGACTTGAAATATCCGAATTAATTCGATCACTAGAAAATTACTGTCACAAACAGCAAGCAAGTGAATATTAAGTGCTTAGCAAATGTTACAATGACAATAAAATTACATATCAATACATGTCCATGCTATCTCCTTCATAAATATGTCATTTTGAATAACATATGCTAATTTACATAAGACTGCCCAAATATCCAAAGGTAAACTGAATACATTTAAATAATTCACAAATTTATTAGATATATACACAAGTAAGATTTAAGATGCTAACTAATCGTCAACAAAATATCATTTTTTTTCATATTTACTAGCATAGTCCAATAAGTCGAATTTTTATTTGTTTTAGTAACATAAAAGTGTCTGTACAATAGTGGTGATGCACCTAGCATGATACAATACATTTTTTTATTAATTTGGATTTCAAAATGATATGGTTTTGCTATTTGGTTTACTATTTTTAGATATTTTATGAGTAAGAGATAGATTAAGAAAGTTATCAGTTGCGCAGAACTAACAATTACTTATTAACTTTCACAGTTGATGTAAAAAAATTGATATAAGTGTTAAGAGTTTATTTTACAGATACTTATTCGTTATTTAAAGCAGATTGTTATACATTGTCAATAATGATGTATTAAAGTAATTCTATGAAAGGAAACTTACACATAAAGTCGTTTTCTAAAACCAAAATGTATATTCATAAATTAGCTTAAGGCCTTAGACTAAGCTAGATGTAGTACTTTACTGCACACCACCAACTCAAACATTCATAAAAAATAATCGCCCGAAAAATAGTACATTCCCTGACACAAATTAGACGTATGGAATAAGATGCATTATGTTTTTGCAATAGAGGTTGTTTCCCCAATGATAATCGTAATATCTTAGTATGTATCCCTTTTTTCTTCAATGTTTTTCTGTTTAAAATGCCAATTTATATAAACATATTTTAAAGCGCTTATTATATTGGTTAATAACCAATGTATCAAGTCCTAAATAATGACATTTTGAATAGTTTAAGTTTTAATTGATTAATATATTAGCACAATCATGTCTTCAGTTCGTTGTATTTTGAGGGTGTTCCTAAGCAAACATTAACTAGTTATAACCGATTTTGAGTGATCAGAAAATTTAAGTGACATGACATTTAATAGGTAAAACAATAAATATTATGCAGTAAATAAGACAGACGTGCCTTTATACACTGTGAGGAAAGATTTATATACAAACGGAATCATTTACATCTGTACTACAGCTAGTATTAGATTCGACTTATAAATATGGCTGAATATGTACAGAAAAAAGAAGATAAAATTGAAGATAAAATAATCGTTTCAAATGATGATATCGATAGTAGTATATCGATACGAGAACTTTTTTACTGTGTTTTTAACAAAAGCAAATCGAATTTCGAAACAGAAAACAGCATGCAAACGTCGCAAGAGACAGTTATAATTAGCGAAGTCGATGAAAAGATTTTGGAAGAGACAGGGTTAGCCAAACTTATTACACCACTTGTTGTTAATACAGATATGGCTGACACAATTGATGACTCGTTTATTGAAGAACTAAACAGTGTTTCTGTGAACCTGAAAGCGCTTCTAGAGAAGGCAAGCCAAGCAAATGGATTGGTAATATCAATTTAAATTACATTTATTTCCCGAGAATATCTTATCTAAAATACTTAAAAACTATTACTAAGAAATATCTTATTTTATTAATAAAGCAACTGCGTTTTAAAAAATCTAGTTTTGAGGATGACATTTTTGAAACTTATTATTTGACAATGCTGTCTGTAATTTTCGAATTTCTTACCCGGCGCGTTTAAAAATCTTCAAACTTTATTTTTAACTGCGAGTGATCGGCATATAATTTAAATTTATAATTATTGATGGTAAGTGTAAAGTTTATAGACATGATTATTTCGAAAAGCAGTTATAATGTGTTATACCAAACATAGATTATACATTTATGATCATATGTAGACATATTTATGATAAATTTTATCATGATGATATCGAAGAAAATGTTAAGTTTGAACAATCATTACAAATTTGAAATATGGTATTCAAATAGAAAACCAGATATATCATAAATTGAAATACTGGATATATAAAATTTAAAACCTGTCGTTGCAGAACAATTAAAAGAATTGTTTGGAAATCTTAAATAATCAGTTACTTAGAAAAAAAACAACAACAACAAAGAGAACAATACAAACACCATGTTTGTACCATATACAACGTTACTATGTTCTATTTAATTCTATATGTTATTTGGAGATAAGATATGCATAGCATATTGCAAGTAATACCTTATATAAACTATATTTAAAGTAGATTGTAAGACATTTCTCTACAATCAGTTATGACCCTTACTATTATACACGAGACACAAATTATTAATAAAGATATCGATTAATGATTTTCTATTAAAACATCATAATCAGATAACATGACAAACAGTAAAAGCGATTTAAGCACATTTATCTGATTATTTTACATTGATAACAGGTTGGTAAAATTATGATAATTTAGCTAAAAATGATCATTTAATTTTATTTTTTTTTGAGATCATATCAATTTTTTTGGATACATTTTTGCCGATGCTTATCGTTTCTAAATATATCGAACCATTCGATAGAAGAATATAAGTTATTATTCGCATTTCATATTTGATTTCTTTGCAATAAGTTCACAGTTTGGAGAAAAAAAAATCAATTTTGTTTTCGCAAGGTGAAACAATGTGCATTTAGGATAAACTGAGTTAAATGGAAGGTTTGCAATACCATTTCTTTAATTTCTTACATGGCATCAATCCACGAAATGCTTATATATATGTTTTTATTGACAAGTGTGGAATACATAATCCAATATTAAAGAAGTAGTTCATATAGCATTATTTTTTTTTCTTGAACAAAAATTAATATTCATCAAATAAATGTTCATACTATTAAATAATTTACAATCCTAAAGCTTTTTTTTTCGCAATAAAATGATGTACAGTAAACGAATGTATGGGTAACATACTAAAAATGAGCGGATTTTGTTCTTTATTCATAAAACGTTATGGACGAAAATACGACATGAACCGTCTTTAGCATTTTGCATTCGGTCCTACTCAGATTACAAGAAATGAGTATATGCACATAAAGAGACAAATATTAAAAGTAACGTACAAGTTATTTCTCTGTTTTCAACCATCTATCACTAAGAGTTTTTAAATTCGGAATAAGTATAACGTTTCGTAAAAATAAGGAATTTCGTTTTTTAACAATAAATATATATTCATTATCATCCAAAATATTTGTGATCTTTTAAGGATACTTCAAAAGATGTTGAAAACCAGAAATATCATAAATTGATATACTGGATATATAAAATTTAAAACCTGTCGTTGCAGAACTATTAAAGGAATTGTTTGGAAATCTTAAAAAATCAGTTACTTAGAAAAAAAAACAACAACAAAGAGAACAATACAAACACCATTTTTGTACCATATACAATGTTACTATGTTCTATCTAATTATATATGTTATTTGGAGATAAGACATGCATAGCATATTGCAAGTAATACCTTATATAAACTATATTTAAAGTAGATTGTAAGACATTTCTCTACAATCAGTTATGACCCTTACTATTATACACGAGACACAAATTATTAATAAAGATATCTATTATTGATTTTCTATTAAAACATCATAATCAGATAACATGACAAACAGTAAAAGCGATTTAAGCACATTTATCTGATTATTTTACATTGATAACAGGTTGGTAAAATTATGATAATTTAGCTAAAAATGATCATTTAATTATTTTTTTTGAGATCATATCAATTTTTTTGGATACATTTTTGCCGATGCTTATCGTTTCTAAATATATCGAACCATTCGATAGAAGAATATAAGTTTTTATTCGCATTTCATATTTGATTTCTTTGCAATAAGTTCACAGTTTGGAGAAAAAAATCAATTTTGTTTTCGCAAGGTGAAACAATGTGCATTTAGGATAAACTGAGTTAAATGGAAGGTTTGCAATACCATTTCTTTAATTTCTTACATGGCATCAATCCACGAAATGCTTATATATATGTTTTTATTGACAAGTGTGGAATACATAATCCAATATTAAAGAAGTAGTTCATATAGCATTATTTTTTTTTCTTGAACAAAAATTAATATTCATCAAATAAATGTTCATACTATTAAATAATTTACAATCCTAAAGCTTTTTTTCGCAATAAAATGATGTACAGTAAACGAATGTATGGGTAACATACTAAAAATGAGCGGATTTTGTTCTTTATTCATAAAACGTTATGGACGAAAATACGACATGAACCGTCTTTAGCATTTTGCATTCGGTCCTACTCAGATTACAAGAAATGAGTATATGCACATAAAGAGACAAATATTAAAAGTAACGTACAAGTTATTTCTCTGTTTTCAACCATCTATCACTAAGAGTTTTTAAATTCGGAATAAGTATAACGTTTCGTAAAAATAAGGAATTTCGTTTTTTAACAATAAATATATATTCATTATCATCCAAAATATTTGTGATCTTTTAAGGATACTTCAAAAGATGTTGAAGTTCAATTAGTATCAGTTATATATAGCAAAGTAATTCTTAACTAACGATATAGAATGAGTTTAATCTTGGATATTCCTTTATTGATATATGCATTTAATACTATTTATCAGAAATAAAAAATAAATAAATAAAATAAGATAAATAAATAAATAATAGCATAAATATTTATTATGTAATAAGCCATTGATATCAAAACATACTTCAATACAATTGTTGCTGCAGTATATGTTGTTTATTTTTTTCTATATGCAGTCAAACAGTCAGTTAAATGTATTAAATTGTTCAGGGTAATTTTTATATTCTAAAAAGAAATCAATCGGAATTGAAATCGGTAAACAAAGTGAAAAATGTTTGTATAATACTATAGATGGTAATACTGCAGTACAACATTTTCAAACCCAATCTCTCATTATTGTGTGAACTCATTATGATCATGTTAATGTCTGATTTACGGGAAACAGTTTACGTATAATGTACATTTTCTTTCGTAATGACGATAAAAAACTTATTATGTATAAATATACAAATAAAAATATGCTAAGCTTGAAAAGTAGTCAGTTAATTTGTTTCTTATTAAAGAAGCATAAAATAATCATATTATGTTGAATGGAATCACCAAGCGGTTTTTGTTGTATTTTGTAATATGTTACATAATCATTAAGTTAGGCATATATTTTGCAATTAGGTACAAATGAATGGCATCAAATCATTTCCCAAATAAGACGTCTATATTTTTTATAGAAACCGGTGAAACAAGTTTTATCGGAACAATACAAAAAAATAATAAAAAAACACACAAAAAAATAATAACCATAAGCTACATGGTTAATTTGTATCCGTTATAGGAATTTTGAATTGTTACATGATTTTTAATTTTTGTTTTTGCAATTTCCATTGTGAATATACAAAAATCTATGTACGCAAAATATATTATAGATATTCAGTTCTATAAAGTGTATCAATAATTACACTATTTGTGATTATGGACAGCAAAAAAAAAACACAAAGCATAATTATTTACACAACATCGACACTGATTGAGCTAAAATTTAAATTAGATATTCTTTGAGTTGTGAATTATAACCTAATCTTTTCTTATCATTATTGTATTCCCAAGTTGGTGAAATGAAAACCTAATAGGGTATTTCTGAACGATCAAGTTTGAACTTTATGAACTACTTATTAGAACTATGAAATTCTGAACTACTAAATTTGACTCAATAACTATTTATAAATATTTTGACCTAATGTCTCCTTATAGCGACTCCAATTACATATATTTAGAGAAAGAAAGTACAATTTAGTATTTAATTAACTCATAAGTAGGTGTTATAGAGGCTAAGCAAGGACTTTGTAAAATCAAAATTAACAGAAACTTGACTTAGGATTTATACTTTCCTAATCCGGTGTTAAAATGGAATGAGGACATAATTGCATGTGTTTACAATTTAGATTTAGTTTCTCCTAATAAGAATTTGAATAAAGTCGACTTTGGACGATTTATGTCTTTAAGTAAAACATAAAACAATTTTGCAAATGATACAAAGTTTACAAAAAGTCAGAGCATAAAATCCGATAAAATTTGTACACAGAGTATATACCAAACCATACTTTGCGTTTGTTTTATTGTCATTGTATGAAATATAATAACATTTATAAATAAAACTTTTACATAAAGTTCTTAAAATTCCCTAAAGCTTGTTATTTTGCTTTAAATGTCTTTTTTTATTAAAAGTTTCTTCCATTTGCTATTCATAAGATATAAAATATAAAATGAAAATATATTTTGTTTCATCTAATTTTGAACAGTTGAAAATAAAGTCTCACACTTTTTTATGATTGTGTATTTACTTAGGTACATAGCCATTTTCCATGTATTTGTGTTGATTGTAATTATAACAAATTTTATAAGTTTGGTATTGTGTTGTATGGTATGCAATGAGCCACTTGTTTGTGTTATTATTTATATACGTTCAAATCTTAGCTATGAGTACAATGAAAATTTTACTAGAAAACGCATCGTCAGATAAGTGATTTATAAATCCTGACCAGAGCGAATTCTCGCCTAAAATCGTGTTATCGTGTGCCTAATGACTTACCGTTTATCTCTGAATTTTATTAATGCAAAAATGACATCCAAAACCTTTTAAAGCAATAGAAGATATAATATATATATATATATATATATATATATATATATATATATATATATATATATATATATATATATATATATATATATATATATATATATTCATTATATAAAAAAAACTAAATTTGATTTAAGCTACAATCTTAACACATACATTTGTTGTATAAAAACATTTCATAAGCTTACTTGAATTTGTATGAATAATGAGGAATTATGACAGTTTATGGCTTACAAGTATACCGTATGACTAAATTTATTGCTTCATTAAACCTTTACTCTACATTTAAACCGTCTCTAAATTACTTGCCGACATGATATGTCTGTTTAACACTTAACTGTCGTTGACTTCGTCCATTTAACATTTTCCATTATGCCAATCAATGACACAATTAGCTAAATGGAACATATTTTAGAAAAGTTAGGGAACGCAAATCTCAACAATGTAGATTTTGATAGTTCGCTGTATTTTATTAGGATACAAATGACATCAAACGCTATTGTTTTCAATTTAACTTTCTGGTGGCTCTATGTGTTATTACAAAACACATTTATCAATAAGACAAGTAGTCTTACATTTTGCTTAAGTGGATAAATAACGTAAAAAATATGCAAATATGTAAACGATACGAGGAGAAATAAACTGACAGAAGTAATTTAGTTAATTATTAAATGAAGAAGACAATATTAAAATCAAAACACCCACAAATAGCCACCAAGGTTTCAGTAACAAAGTTGACATATCTTTTTCATTTGAACTCACACCATTTATATTCTGTGATGTTATTTGTTGACCTGTGGCTTTGTATGTTTTATTAGTGCTTTATGTCTATGTATAAACAAGTGATTGCATTTGAATAAATGTGCGCCAATTTAGTATTATACTGTTGAGTTCGATTATATACGCGTGATGAAAAAGACCTGATAATAGTGCAAGTGTAATAATTATAATAATCAGACTCTGCCACTTTTTCAGATGGCTCCATCTGCGGGAAATGCAAACAAATCACTGGAGATTAGTGCAAATGAAGGTGCGTCTTGGATCAACGCGTTAACAAACAAACGTGAAAATTCAATTTAAACTTATTTTGAAAGTGTTTTGAGCAGTAAAGTTGCACGATTCAAGATAAGCGAACACTGTATACAAAGAATCTTAGAACAAAAAAGTATTCAATGAATAAACACAGTCCATACAACGTTTGTTGTATGCAAAAAGGGAATTTTATAATATTATCCCCATATCTTTATTCTGTATCAGTTAATAGCGAGGTAATGGTTATTTTGAAGAATGCCATGACTATAACATATTTTACGTTATTTGTGTAGATTGCAAGTTACATATACGAGCTTACGTAACTTCATTAGTTCGCTATTGAGATTTATTATTTTACTTCTCTTTTAACTTCCATTAAATTTTCAATGAATCTGAATGTTATACTTCCCTATTGGGACTCCACTGTGATTGTTTGTATGTGTGTTATGCAATTTTTAATCGCATGATTTATTTACCATCTGATGTATGTCTAGATCAATGTAAAACTTAAGTATATACGCTCACTCCAATTTCAAGAATTTATTTCTCGATTGAAAAAGATGACCCAAATATAAAAAGCCTTTAAACGCTTTCAGCTCTAAACGATGTTAAAAAGAATTGAAGAACAATTATCTTTTAATTCTGATATTATCGTTTGTGTATCTTTCAGTTTCTAGTGAATCCTTGAATCCTTTGATCTTTGTCAGAAATGTAAATTCTACTTTTTGATTCTTTTTGATATTATTTAAGTTTGTGTGCAATTTTAGAAATCAAATGTCAACAAAGGAGTAATGAATGAACGAATCAACAATTCTTTCGTTATATTTCTATAGCTGATGATTTAATTTTCTTTAGGACTTGGCATAGGTCTTCGGCCAATGACTAAACTTTCTGGAAATTTTACCATGACATTACAATTTTAAAGCTGTTTTATTTTGAAAAAAATGCATTTTCGAGGGCAAATTGCCCTTTAAATGCTGTTTCATAAATTTATGAAATGCAATTGTCATGAATTCATCTGCCAGTAAATATTTACCTTTATGTAAGTTTTTTTTTAATTGAATACAGGAAAGGGAAACATGCGTTTAGAATTAAACAGAAGATTGACAGAACTTAAAAACCTTCTCCCAGAAGGAAGTTCAAGGTAGGTGTTTTATATATCGTGTTATATATTTTCCATTTGCAACAAAAAGTATGGATCTATCAAATTACGTTTAATTCATAAAGCTAAGCTACTTGTTAAAACTGTTTCTAAATACGGGAATAATTCCAAAAATCGCATACAATTTTTTGATTTAAACAGATACACGGACATCGTACATTGTTTTAAAGAACTTATTTGCGTTCAGCACGGCAAGTAGTATGGCAAATCAGTCTCTATTTTAAGTTAGGTATCTGTTAACATTTTTTATATCGAATTTTAATGTCATCGTAGAGCATGTCCTATTTAAATGATTTGGCAATTTGTTTTGTTAGTTTATTTCATTTATTTACGAATGTTGTCACGACCATTGTATGCTCTGTTTGTCATTATTATGATTTGAATATACACACAACCATTTATCGCATAGATAAAACTTGAAAATGTCTATCTTATACACTTACACCAATGTATTGTTTATACAGATACTAGCATGTAAAACATACCTATATTTGTTCCTTTTCCATGAAGAGACATGAAGAAAAATAGTATTATTTTTAAATAATGACTTAGTTTTATTCTTGTTTAATTCAGTGACCCAGTATAATCAAATCATTTCTCTCTGATTTAATGTAGCTAAGTCTGTGTTTGCACTAGTAAAGTTGATGGGTATTTAATAATTGTTGGAAAATAACGATAACATACTATTAGTATATCGGTACAAACATTGCAACTAAAAATAGTATTCATTTTTACTGTTATAATTGCATTTACACTGACACTAACTTTTTCAGTGTAACTTTAACTATCCTTATTGGTTCTTAATTCGTTTTATTGTATTCCAGCCAGCCTTGCCAAGCGAAGAAAAATGTTTTATTGGAAGTGATAAACTACATAAAATGGCTTCAAACAAAATGCGGTCAAAGTCAAGAGATACAGAATCAACTTAAACGCCTTTTTGTTGATTTGATAAAATCGGCAGTAACATTGAAAGTAAACAGTGATTTCACAATTTATACCAGGATAACATGTTTTTCTGAGTGATTTAGGTTAAAGTGAATGAAAACATTCTGTTTAATATTCTTCATTTATATAATGTTAAGATGAATGGTAACACATTCATAGTATCATTAAAACGTATGATTCTGAAATTTTGGCCTTTGTTACTGAACAGGAATAAACATGTCTACCATCAAAATATGAGTAATTGCATTGAAACACCGAATGATCAAGATAGTTTAAGATCCAGATTAGCAAAATGTTATCTTTGGGTTCTATCGTGTATTGATCATTCCTCCAGTACATGTATCGTATGAATAGATGTGTTATCAACTCTTATTTTTATCTCAAGAGTGACAAGATTGCCGAATAATTATACTATTTGTTTTACACTTTGTTCTGTCGATGAATATTTTAAGTAATTTATGCACTTTTAGATTAACATAATCGATTCCATAATTGTATTTTTAATTTCAGCGCTTAAAAGATCGAACAAAAGCAACAAAGGTTGACAAAAACACAGACAGTAAACAGAACACCACAACATCATGTGCATATACGGAATGATATATTATACTAACTACGTATAGATAGACTCATTCATGCAACAACATTAAAATGTTTATAGTTGAACTATTTTGTATGCCATGCAATAGCAATGCTAAATAATGGTAGCCACGGAAGGCAATCTGCAAAGCATAAATATGAGTATTTTTATAATCCTACGGTAAAGTGACTTTATTTTAAGTCCAGGAATTGCTTTTACATTTGTTACTTGATTGAATGCATGTGATGCTCTATACTCTATACTGATTTTCCTGTGTATGTCGGCTGTCAAATTATATATAGTTCGTATCAATGAAACTTGATAAATGACTAATTCAAGTAAATGAAAAATGTTTCCATTTTTTAATGACAAAGGTATATTTTGAACAATACATTTGAAAAGCTGACTATAAAGTCATTCAAATGGTGTTAGATTTACATAATTGTTCTTTATACATGTTATATGTTTACTGCTATATCAAGTGCTAATTTGCCAATGTTTTATTGCATATATTTGACTTCTAACACACAGTCGAAATAATAAAGAGATATGATCGTTAATTTAATACATATTTGCCAATAAACGTTTTTGCAAATTATTTATTATTTATTTTGCTTTTTTTATTTTTAAAACATTGATAACAATCCATTACGATTATTTCAGGTCTGAGTTATTAAATCAGAATCCTGACCAATCTAATAAATGAGTATTACAAGAAATGAGTATAAATAGAAATTTTGCTTTTTCCAAGCTTTTCAAATTTGCTTTGAAAACCATGTTTGCATAATTTTAGAATACCAACTATAATACAGATTTTGAAATTTTAAACAATTTTTAATTATTGAGGACCCTTAAAAGTGTTCACAAGGCTGAGCATATTTGTAAATCATGTTTCCTCCCTATCAAACGTGTAGTTTACATATTCTAACACTATCGGAAATTTTTCTAAATAAACAAAGAAGGCACTCGCCGTTCTTATTATCTCCCTGTATATTTTCACATTGAGGGCGCCATTTTGTTTGAAAAATCTGATAAATAAAAAATTTTTTTGTCGAATTTTGTTGTGAAAACTATCTAGAATGAAAGAAAATGGTCTAACTAAGAAAATGAATCCGAACACCAATATCTTTAATTCAGTCGTTAACGCTGTACAGACGTTTAAAGTGTTATTTACGTGACGTCACAATGTAGCGTCAAACAGCACGTGCAAAACAATCAAAATCAAGTACGCTATTTTTAATGTCGCAGACGAGTTAAGTTTTATATTTATTTCACTTTTAATAATTTGTATTTCGCTTCGAAAATTATAGACTGAAATAAAATAAACAAACAAAGTTTTATCAACGTTTTCAAAATTCGTTATTCTTAAAATGTTTCTACACATCTAACGACAGTGTTTTTCAACCCACTGGAACGGCCTTTAAAGAACGTTTCAATTGGAAACTCTGAGGCGAAAATAAATTTAACCACTAAACATAAAGTCCAACTTTATAATAATAATTATATTGTTTCTTGACGTGTTAGAATGGAAATAGATATTAATTCTTCGTGCAATATTGTATAATAATGCACGTTTTTCGTTCAAATGCTTTGAAATTAATCACTCAGGCCTATCAGCCTTCGTGATTATATTACTACGCATTTGAACTCGAACCGTGTATTATTCTACAACAATGCACTCAGAATTGATATCTATTTCCTAAATATAATATAGTATTTTTAACAACTTGTATCGGAACTAGCGCAATGTTTAAAAATAAATGATGGAAAATTTTTATTCACAATGTTGCTTATTCTTATATACAGCTTGCAATGGTTTTACAAATATTATCAAATGCCTAAATTGTTTTAAACTAGGTTTAGAATTACAATGTTGATGTCCATTGTATCCAGAGATAGTAAGTGTTAAAAGGGTACGTTAAAAGTAATTAAAAATAGTAGTTGGATGTAAAAGTGAAAGTTAATTCAGGATTAAAACATGATCTTTGTTGTTTTCAATGTAGGCAAAGTTAAAGGGAAAAGTTTAGAAAATCTGCTACATAATTCCACCTTAGAAGGAAATGTTTAGAGGTGAATTCATTGACTTGCAGTCTGCGTTACAACATTTTCTTGAACAAAATATCCTCCTAAATGCAAACTTTAAAAGTAAAGTCTTTAAAATTCATCTGCAAAAATTACAGTACCAAGAGAAAGAATTTTAGGCATGTGACCACGATTTATATTAAATTCGTTTTAGTTCTTATTTGGCATAACCGCAAAGCCTTGAGATTAGATATTCATTCATCATTAATTCATCATCTTTATTTCCTCCATAACTGAAGAGTCTTTACATAATTTAGAGCATAATATGCATGTTAAAGTTCGTACAAAGGGATCATATATACAGTATACATAAATTCAAGATCTATAATAATATGTAACAATGTATAACAATTATGTAACAACTTTGTAACATGTATGCATCTTTTTTCTGATTTATGATTATTTAGGCCTTGCTATGTAACACTTAAAACCTTAGGCATTTGTTACAGTTAGGTGATACAATATCATTTCACTCCATATTTTTGAACTGCGGATCACTTAGTTTGCATAGGCGTGTTTAATAAAAACATCTTAGAAAACACATTTACAAAACTTTCTTTTCCGAAACAATAATGTCCAAGAGTTCAGATTGTTTACATAATCATTGATATGTGAACCTCTACAAAATTTATATCAGTCATGTCACTGATCCTTTCCTGTGATTCACTAAGTTTGCAAAGACTTGTATGGTAAAAATGTTTTAAATACTTCTCAGAAACTATAATGCCCAAAGGTTATAAAATTAAAATGTTGAAAAATGCACATATATGCATTCAAACTATGACTTTAAGCAATGCCAAATAGTTATATAATATCCAATTACTTTGAAATACAAATGAAATGTTCTGAATAGAGATAAAACAGTCTATATAGTTTGGTATCATTGGTATCTCTGGCCTTCATAGCCCTTCATCAAATTACTGTGTGAGCAACTCACGAAGCTTGGTTATCATCCACTTATTGTCTGCACCCTTTTGCACTTCAAGATGCATAAAACCGTCACTTGGTAGTTTTCTTCGAATAATTGATACGAGAACGTGTTGCTCCAAATTTTCATGTATAACCTCCAAACTTGTCCAGTCTTTTTGTATTTTGTCGTAGAAGAATCGCAAATTTTCGGTTGAATCCTTAGGGAATGCAACATCACCAGCCCCTTTTAATGCTGATCTATAATATATGGTTCATCCCCAAATCTTTATTTTAGAATTGAATGGCAATATCGTCGTTTTCATTAGATAATGTCAGTCCAGTGATAGCACCTCCAGCAACAGCTTGTCATTTTCATTTACAGCACTAGAGAAAGAGTCCGAGAATTCCGTCCATTGGAGTTTATTTCATTTGATCGAAACCATGTTTAACTTTGGCAATTTGACAGTATTCTCACTCTTAATTTAAGACTGTGTTGTTTGTCAAAGAATTTCTGTTGAATTTTCATTTGCTCTTTTGCCCGTTCTTGCTGTTGTTCAAAGAAGGTTTGCTGAAGTTTCATCTGAACACGCTTTTTGTAAAGCTGATCTTCTTCGTCCGACTCCTCTTTAATAATATTCTCTGATATTTTGCTTTTCCGGTTAGTCTGTACATTTTTCAGCCTAAAGGCTATAGACAAAGCCCTATCAAGCAATACCGAATCATTGTCGACCATCTCCTGAATGAATTCACTATCGGAATCACCAATTGCATGCCCTACCTTGTCTGACTGAACATCAAGCTGATATATATATAAATATCAATCTTAAGTTAAGTTTCATTGGAAAAATGCTCAAGTTTCTTGTATTCTTCTAGGCACTTATTTCTAATAATTTATCTCCAGTTCGTAATTCCTTCTCAAGGAAAATGAAGTAGCGTGTGCGCACGCCTTTCTGACATGGTAAGTCACTTTTGATGACTATGTAGATATTTAATAGCACACAAAAAAATCACAGTAACATTATTCAAATTTTTCCTTAGTGTTTATTCGAATTTATTCAACCTTTTTGTTTACTTTTAAATTTCTTTGAGAAACACATTTTCTGGTTACCTCTTTGCCTTCGTATTTACGCATAAACACATTTCAGGATACCACACATCACTGTTTTCTTTGAACAATTGAGAATCCTTTCAAGCCAACTTTACGATATGTGTTTTTCGCATTTCACATAAACATAATCTATACGTTGTGAAGAAAATCTATTTTGTCGAAAATCTTTCAATTTTATTTCTCGATTCCCGAGTTCCGGAGCCAATTTCAATATGTAGCAGATTTTTAAAACTTTTTCCTTATAATTTTTACTACTTTTAAGGCAATACAAATCACTTTTAATTCACATTTGATTTTTACTTTTACATCCAACTACACTTTGTAATCACCTTTTAACGCTATAAGTGCACATACGTATCCCAATTACTGTGCATTTATTTAAGCTACGTCTTTAACAATCAACAATTGGATTCCCATTATATAAATTTAAAAGATAAATGATCGTTTTGTATATCTGTTATTTTGGTCTTTGCCTTACCCTTTTGTATTTCTTATATATTATGCAGGAGGTTTAGCCATCTTTCCGTTAAATGTTTTCATCACTGAATATTTGTAGGCTGTTTTGTTCTTTGCTCTTTCAAGGTGTTTTTTCGTCTATAAAGTTTTTAAAGTTTGGTGTTAATCATTACAATGGAAAGTAAAACTTATATTCGAATGTAGTGAAAAGTGATTCGGTATTATATATATATTGCGTTTTATTCTGCTAAGTATTTAGCACAAATATTTTAATAAGATTTTTAAAAAAGTAAATGAACTATACATTTACATATCTTACAACTAAGTTGTCAATTTAGACAACTGTTAAAAAGGACAATGAATGACTCTACGACAGGATTGACACTTTTAAGAAATTTTACAACTTTAAATTATTTTGTAAGTTTCGTACTTCATTTCAGTGTTGTTATATTTTTCTAGCTTTCGGGATCATTGATGCCAGCACTATTAAATGTTGAGAATTGACTTCCACTCAAGCCGTTGCTAGGGGCGTTAGGGATGCTGCACTTATTCATTATCCCTCATGTACAGACTCAATCAAACCGAGTCTGCAATTCTTATGTAAGTTGTTGTGATTAATGCTTTCGATGGATCACTTTGTTTCCAGATTTTGTTACAAATGACTAATGTTCACTAAATCGTACAATTGTAGTTACAAATTCAGTACGAGTTACCCCTTCTTGAAAATTCAAAATTGCGAGATAAGATAAGAACTATAATCATTTTAGGCTGGAAGCACTCTGATGTTATCATTCCCTCCCTTACATTTATATTTAATCTACCTAAATACTTTTGCCCTCATTACTATGAAAACACGTAATTACAAACTAAATTGAATGGTTTATAAGCGCTTGATAAACCTGTTTTTGACTCCGTTTCTAACTTAATAAAACAAGAGCTCCACAAAGACGGGGCTAAAAGCCCGAATATATATTTGTTTGAAAGAACTTTAAAAGCAATCTTTCACTAGGGAAGAAAGACCAAATCAAGAAACCTGTAGAAAAAATGTCTTATCTTAACTATTCTTATGATACTATATGACCTGCAAGGGTAGAGGCATTTTCACCCTAAGTGCATGATTCATAAAGCGTTTACAGATGTCTACTAGGCAATGATATATGCCAAATAAAGAGGCATGGTATTATCCATTATTGACCCAAGGGGGACATGAAAAATAACAGTTTGCAAAGTAATACTCTTTTGAAGTTACACAAAATAAGGCTGAAATGTATTTTCTCATACAAGGCCATATTAACTGAGTGACTCAAGGGGCGGCGGGGGAATAAATATTGACTGAATGGGTATTATTAGTTGTGGTCAACAAAATTATGCTACATGAAGAATGTCTAAGCTCTGGGCATCTTTCTTTCACGCAATAAGTCTCAGGTGTGTTTTTTTCCTTCATAAGTCTATATATATTAAATATATATATTAAATTACTCCTGGGACGGGGCCAGTTTTTTATCATTTAATGTTTAACCTGTCCGTGCTCTGTCTTTGCCCTGTCCTGTTTTTGTTTGGGGTCCGCCTGGGCTCCTTGCCATTGGTTCTTGTTGCTGGGTCATATGGGGGTTGCGTTCATTGAACGCCGCCTTTCCTAGTTGATCTTGTTATTCATATTTTAAACCAGGCGGCATGATTTTAAACAATTCTGTAAAAGTCAAAAGGCAATACTACATGCTAAATATCTAAGCTCTTGTCACTGAAGTCTCACATAATGAAACTTTAATTATTATTATTTATATAAAATATACAAAAATCAAGCCCTCGTCGTTGCAAGGTGCCCGCACCGTTGTCAAGACGAAACAGAATGTATACAAATTTCAACAAACAAATGTTGAAATTGCACAGACGATTTTAAACATGATCTATAATAAAGAAGAATACACTTCAGTTTTGGTGCCTCTTGTACGGAGATTGACTGAAAAAATTACCAATATTTTCTCGCTTCTAATTTCATGTGAACTTATCGTCAATTGTTTTTAAGTAAAACAATTAATGAAACATATGTCGCATGCATGGCGAACATATTTATCTTAATTAAATTTAATTCATTTTTACGTTATACGCAATTTATCTTCTTCTTCTATATAAAACGGATTTGTCTAAATTCTTAACAAATAAAACGATACGTACCTTTTTATTGTTTAACGTTCCTCCATCCTGGATAGAAGCACCGTAACACAGAAAATCCGCACCGTCTCAGACACTGTTTAATTGATATTATTTAAGTGAGGTAAAGAAATACGGTTTCCATCAAACTGCTGTGCTTTCCAGTCGCTTATTGCGAGCACATTTGCCCAAGTAAAAATACAACTTACATAAAATACAAAATTACTATGTCAGATACTGTTTGTTTGTTTGTTTCTTTCTTTCTTTCATTTTACGCCTTTTCCCAACAGTATTTCAGTCATATAGGCGGGTAGTTTCCTAACCATCGTTCCTGGAGAGTTACACCAGTACTTGACAACCTTCCTCCGCGCTAAACTACCACAGCATCTCCCGGGGATCGAACCCACGCCAGAGAGGTAACTGGATTAGAAGTCATCGACTCTAACCCCTCGACCACGGAGGCGGTACTATGTCAGATACATTTTATTCGATGATAATATGTCTTTGCTTCGTGAACAATATTTAGAGATGTTTTTATATGATACGATACATTGAAAGGGAATGTTATATCATTTGTATCTAACTGGCAAGGCTCAGTTACTTTGAGTTGCACACTTCCGGATATGTATGTATCAAATGTACCTCGTCCTGTCTTGTTCGTATCTACCTTTAATATTCTATATCAAGTATAGTTTTGTCACGCATGAGATTCAAATATTATTAGTTAGCAATTACTTTTAAGGTGGATTTTTCATGTATGCTTATTTCATAATTAAAGCCTTGATAATTTTAAAGTTAGGTCGTGCGAATATTCGTACATTGTGAAAAATGATCACGTGTAATTGTTTGATATACTGAAAATTTATTTTACCGATCACTTTCCATATTACATTTGTATTACACTATATATGCAATATACACTGTTCTAATATCTTATATTTGGGTAACACTATAGCACTGTGTCTCAAAAATAAATTTATTTTTTGAGTAAGTGAAAATAAAAATATTTTAGCATTTCAGTAAAAATATATTTGAATTTATAGGTCAATGTCAGAAATATAACATCTCTTTATATGGCTTAGTGTTAAATTTAGCCTACAACAAAAATAGTTAAATAAAAAAAATCAACAAAAGCAGCAACAAAACTTACAACAAAGAAAGGAACAAGTTAATTGTAAAAAAAGATGGCTTGACAGGATTCACACATACAAGACATTTTATAACTTTCAAATTAGTTTCTAACTTGATACAAATAACAAATGTTCCTTAAATCGTTCAATTGTAGTTCAAAAATTCAGTACGAGTTATCCCTTCATGAAAATGCAAAGATGCGAGATAAGATAAGAACTATAATCATTACAGGCTGGAAGCGTCAATGTGTTATTATTCCTTCCCTTACATTTATGTCTAAACTAACTCAGAACCTTTGTACACTTACATTTGAATACTAGGGAATTTAATTCTCTAAGCAGTGAGAAATTATTACACGTATTGATGGACTTGCAGAAACAGAAAATATATGACTAATTCAAGAAGTACACAATTTCATCACAAGTAGTAGAATATAACTTACGAGGTATAATCAAAATGTTCTTGGCCCGATATTTTTCTAGCCACTACAAACAGCCACACGCACGCACGCAGAACCGACATCAAGTACCTCTATAAGAAAGGGATGTTCCCCAAGGATATCCATGAAGACTTCATGGGAAGGAGTTCCCTTCCTATAGCACTGTGAAAAAATGGCTGCTGAATTTAAGAGGGGCAGGGAAGGCATTGGACATTGAACTACCGATGCTGTTCACGATTTGGTCAGGTGCGACAGAAAGCGAGAAAGCATTGCTAGGGATGTGGGTATAAGCTTTGGTTCAGTAAAGGCAATTCTGGCTTATATCCGTGTTATTTGTGCCGTGTGGCGGCTGTAAAAAGTCTCCCCGTACATTTAATCAATGATGTTATATTTTCGATCCTTGAAGATCGTTCAGCACGACATTTTTGTTGTGCTTGTGGTATTTTTAGTTTCAACTTTTCGGCATTTTTTCTAGTTTGGTGGTTCCAGTATTCCTACTTGAATGATGTTGAATCACCCTTAGGATATGTTGCCTGCTTTTTAAAATTGTCTTTTGACGTATTATCTGTGATACGCAGGCTTCATAACCTCTGATCCCCTTTCAAAATTCCATTTTATTTAGTTCCGCCCATTGTTTTCTCGTTTATTGCACACGCTTTTTATTACTTGGGGACCATACGCCGCTGTTCATGAATGGCACGGAAGTGTCACATTGAAGGTTCTATGATAACCGCCGTATGACCACATCTGTGGATGTTTCTAAATTCAAAATTTTACTATTTCATGTTAAAATGTTGAATTCTGCTTAAGCCGGTGCTAGGGGGCGTGGACGGTAACTTGCACTTTCCGGTACCGTCTATGAACAGGCTCAATCAAACCGAGCCTGCAACATTTTCAATTTTGCCGTGTTGGGCTTTCTTTAGGGATTCTGTATTTATCTATTTTATGATCACATCCGTGTTATTTGTGCCGTGTGGCGGCTGTAAAAAGTCTCCCCGTACATTTAATCAATGATGTTATATTTTCGATCCTTGAAGATCGTTCAGCACGACATTATTGTTGTGCTTGTGGTATTTTTAGTTTCAACTTTTCGGCATTTTCTAGTTGGGTGGTTCCAGTATTCCTACTTGAATGATGTTGAATCACCCTTAGGATATGTTGCCTGCTTTTTAAAATTGTCTTTTGACGTATTATCTGTGATACGCAGGCTTCATAACCTCTGATCCCCTTTCAAAATTCCATTTTATTTAGTTCCGCCCATTGTTTTCTCGTTTAGGGCACACGCTTTTTATTACTTGGGGACCATACGCCGCTTTTCATGGAATGGCACGGAAGTGTCACATTGAAGGTTCCATGATAACCGCCGTATGAACACATCTGCGGATGTTTCTAAATTCAAAATTTTACTATTTCATGTTAAAATATTGAATTCTGCTTAAGCTGGGGCTAGGGGGCGTGGACGGTAATTTGCACTTTCCAGTACCGTCTATGAACAGGCTCAATCAAACCGAGCCTGCAACATTTTCAATTTTGCCGTGTTGGGCTTTCTTTAGGGATTCTGTATTTATCTGTTTTATGTCTATGGCATGTCAATTTCGGCAAGATGGGTCCCAAGACAGTTGACTGACGACCAGAAACGGACCAGGCTTGGCATTTCAAGATAACTTTGGTCTTGCTACGAGGATGAACCTTATATGATATACTGGATCGTAACTCTGGATGAAACATTGGTCCATCACTTCGATCCAGAATCCAAAAACAGAGCATGCAGAGGAAGCACCCTGACTCACCCCCTCCGAAGAAATTTAACAGGGTGCCATCTGCAGGAAAGATGCTGGCTTTTTAAATTTGTCTTTTGACGTATTATCTGTGATACGCAGGCTTCATAACCTCTGATCCCCTTTCAAAATTCCATTTTATTTAGTTCCGCCCATTGTTTTCTCGTTTAGGGCACACGCTTTTTATTACTTGGGGACCATACGCCGCTTTTCATGGAATGGCATGGAAGTGTCACATTGAAGGTTCCATGATATCTGCCGTATGAACACATCTGCGGATGTTTCTAAATTCAAAATTTTACTATTTCATGTTAAAATGTTGAATTCTGCTTAAGCCGGTGCTAGGGGGGGGGGCGTGGACGGTAACTTACACTTTCCAGTACCGTCCATGAACAGGCTCAATCAAACCGAGCCTGCAACATTTTCAATTTTGCCATGTTGGGCTTTCTTTATGGATACTGTATTTATCTATTTTTCAATAGTCAGGGAATAAACATGACTGACTATAATGAGCAAGGTCGAATCAAAAACGTTACGTACTATGCAGACGTATTGAGATATCTGTGTCAATAAATCTCGCGTAAAAGGAGGGGCAAACTGACTCAAGGCGTTCCGCTCCTGCACGACAATACGCCAGCACACACACACACACCCCAAGTTGCGATAGCTGCTGCAACTGACTGCGGCTTTAAAATTCCTCCTAATCCCCAATATTCTCAGGACTTGGAACCCCTGACTTCTATATGTTTCCAAAACTCAAAACCAAGCTTCGTGGTAGAGGATTTGGAAGCAATGAAGGTGTCATAGAGGCGGCCAATGGGTTCTTTGAGGACCAAAATAGAGAGTTCTATTTTGCAATGAAAAACAAGTTTGAGCACAGGTTGTTTAAGTGCATTGATGTAGAGGGCGATGATATTGAAAAGAAAGAACATTAGTTGGGTTCTCTCTGACTACCGGAGGTACATCAGGCTGAAATATTTTTTATCAATCTTCGTATATGCTTGTCTATATAGTACGTTTATTGTCATATTTAGATTCATTGAATACTGATGCAAAAAAAGGTTTGTTGCATCTTTTCTTGTGGCAAATTGTTAATGGCATTGGATATATTAATATAATAATTATGTTTTTAATTCATTTCTTTTATTTAACTATTTTGTAAGTTTCCTTGTTCCTTTTGTTAGGTTAAGCGATATGTTATAATAAGAAATACATGAAAAATACTTACACTTATACTAAATAAATATATTAGAATGTCTAAAAACAACACTTACTTGTTATTATACCATTAAGCCAACAAGAAAGACATTAATGGGAGGACCTTACATATATGTCAAGATTTATTACAATTTTCTCCATGTCATGGCCTCTTCAGCAGTCAGGTGCCTTGCTTTGGCCATCTCTTATTTAAGACTAACAACTGGTAATATGCATTTATATCGATTTAAAAATAGATAGTAACGTTTTCGGAATTTACCAACTTTAGGGTTAAATACAAGAGTTTCGGGTCAATATTTGTGGACAATACCGCTGTACAATAAAATTAAAATCCGTAAGGTTTTCGTCGAAATCTGATCATTGCCTACGAAAGGTAAGAGAAGATATAAATGTCTCCGGTCAATATATCAAAACAATATGTGTTATTTTTACGGCAATACTACAAACCGTGTGATAATTACGCCTCTGCAATAATAACGAAACACCGGGTCATAACTATTGAGACGTTCTGTGGTCTTCCGGAATTTCACATGTCGCTACCTAATGTCAATTATGATACTAAATAAAGTTCTTTATTGTTTATATTAAATAAGCTATAATCTCGATTAAGTGTTATATTAAATTGAAATATCAATCAGTACAAGAAATATACGAAGCATAGATAGGTAATTCAAATGTCAAACATTACTTTCCATATACGGACATTGCATGCTAAAATACGTTGAACGCTATAGACATAACATGTATGGAAATACTTTACAGTACAAGTGTGTTTTACTATTTAAAATATTAAATTGACAGAATAAGATAATTAGTTTTCAAAAGTTGAATATGTTACATTTGTCCAGTTGTGTTATCTGAATTTGTTTCATTACCGGTTTTTATACTTGTTTAGTAAAATATTTTTTACCATTGAAGACAACGAATTGCAATAATAAAACAGAAACTTTAATTCGAATAAAAATTTCTTCAACGCATTTAATTTACTGCTCTGGTATTTACATTTTGACAGATTGTAACAATATTTAAATCATTTCTTAATGAAACAGAAATAATTACTTACATATATTATATAATGTTGCAAAACAATTGTATCTTTATTGGGCCGAGTTCTGACATATCATTACTCTGTTTTACAGATGAGATGTTACATTGTCTTAACATATTAAAAATGAGTCTGTCCTGAAGAAATGGAATGCTGTTCATCAAACATGTAGTAAGATCATCTCCTAACAGTTTCTCGTTTATTTTGAACAACGTAAAGCAGGTTGCTGAAGTAACATTATTCATCATTATTCTTATTACAACGCCAAAACATCTGAAATAAAAAGAGTAACGACTAGGATTATCTTATACATGTATGACATTTAAAACGGTGTTTTAAGAACAATGAACATCAAAACTTTTTTTCCGCTATTTATATCATGTGACACTTGTTCACATGACTTTCCGAGACACGTTACATTAATGTCAATCATAGTTGAATGTTAAAGATTTTTTATATCTTATACCTTACCGTAGATGTGAAAACGAAAACGCGTAAATGCCCATCGTGTTTAAATGCAATTTTAAAGGGAAAAATTTTTGAAAAAAATTTAATATTCCAAACCCTTTTTGCCCCCTCTAAAAGGGCGAAATGCAAAAAAGTAAATAAAAATTTTGGGTGTTTTTAAAAAGTCAAACAATTTGGGAAACACTAAAAAAAATATTTGCTTAACTTTTATTAAAATTTTTCAAATTTTCTTTCTAGCCCTGGGGTTAGAAAATGTTTTGCTAATAGGGGTTGCAACAATTATATCTAAAACTGAAAAAGTTGGGTTTTTTGGGTCTTTTTCAGAAAAAACCTTAATCAATTTTGGGTTTAAATGAAAAGGGTTTTTTTTTTATCAAAATGAACCCGTAGTGCCTTTGGGCATTTCCTACGCCATAACTTAATGACATTCGGTTAATAGAATAACGAAAAACCCCCCTAAACCAGACATGAAATTACTGGTACTTTTTAAACTGCATTTCTTTTTGCAAGGTTTACTTTTTTTTCGCCCCATCGGCCCCAAAATTTTAACAAAGAACTTTTTACATGTATTACCAAATTTAAATTTGCTTTAAATTTTTTAAATTTTATTTGGGGGAAAAAACCCCTATCTCATAATTATTTTTTTATTCTTTTAAATGGGTTTAAAACCTTTAAATTTGTTATATATTATTACTTAAGAGAACAATATTATTATCTTTATACATGAGAATACAGCTTTTGAGAAAATAGAATTTGGATTATTGAACTAATATGTATGTTTACATGTTAATAGCAAGGGATTTGTTTTTATGACAAATGGGCGAATGTTAGAATATGAAGTTTTGGATAGCATTGTCTCGCAATTTAATAACTTGTCCAGCAAATATTTTTCTATTGATACTTATCTTGTTGCTTGATCTTGTATGATCTAACAACTGTACATAATTATACAGTATGTTATAATAATGCAAACAGATTTCACGAATTTTCATTGCATTAAACACCTTGTATGCAATTACATGTATAACGTGGAGAACTAAAGGGTAAATGCAAATCCAAAGGGACATATTATACTTTGTAAAGGGTTTCCAATGTAAAATTTAGCCTTAAAACCAGTATTTTTTCCAACCCTTATGCGGGTTTTAAATCCCCAAGTAAATATAACGGCATTACTACAGAAAAAACACTTTGATTTAGAAAGTTATTAAATACCAGTGCCAGTATTGGTAAATCTGCTTTCTATGTATGAATGTATATTACAATTTGTTTAGATGAAGAAGCTAAATTATGTGAACATTTAAAAGATCTTGCTTCTTTTGGATATGGTTACAAAAGGGGGCTGAAGGTGTAAATTTGGGCCTTTCTGGTTATGCTTTTTTTCCTTTTGGGAAAGGTGACCCAGCCTTCACTTTTTAAATTTGGGTTTTTTATATTTTTTATAAAAGGGGGAAATATTTTTTCCGCCCTTTAGTCTGTCTAAAACAAAAAGCTAAATGGCCATTTTAAAGTACCCGGTCATTTTATTACTTTAATGAATTTTAAAAGATTTTTTTGTAAATTTTAAATTTAAAATTTGAAAAAACCCACTTTTACAACTATTGATGAAAAAGGGAAAAAGTAATAACAAAAACATTATTTACCCTTTTTTTAAAATTAGGTTTAACACCCAAAATTCGTTTCCCTTTGTCTTGCCGCCGAACCCCTAGGGAAATTGGATTTTTTGGTCCCCTGTCACAAAATACGCTCAAGAAATTTTTAAAAATTTGCAAAAAACACATCAAAGAATTTAACAGTTAATTTTTCGCTCACTTGCCTTGCAAGGCGTTATCAAAATATGGCTCTAAACTTTAAGCTAGATAAAATTTACAAGCGTTTTTTTTCAAGAAGGGCAGGCAACTAATCCCTTTCAAAAAAAAATCCTTTGGGTCGTGATCGGAATTTTACCCAAAAGTTGAAAGTCAAAACCATTGAACTGTTCATAGTTGATGATGAAGTGACAGCATCTGGTGATTACGAAAAATCTGAAACAGTAGAAAATAACTTTTTTGATAAAAAAGTGGTGATGTTTACATAAAAATCATGAAGAAAAAACGTTAAAGCATCCATAATATTGTTGTTGGAATACCCTAGGAAGGAGAAACTGTAGAAAAAAATGAAGAAAAAAAAAACATTAATAAAACTAACAGTAAAGCTAGTTCAAATGATCCTAAAAAAAATGCTAACACTACTAAAGCCAAAAAAAAAAATCAGCAATCAGCTTCACTCTTCAAATAATTGATAAAAAAGACTGGTCAATCAAAACAAAAAATTGAGCATTCTGAAAAATCTGACCTCTTAGATAGTGAAAATGAATCTGAAAAACTGATCAAGATATTGTCATGGTCATCAATATTAAACAAGCTACTTGTTTCCATTTGGTTTACCTTAGATATTGCCCCAGTTCGTGTTGTGAGGAAAAATACAACATGTCAACACATGGCCGCAATACTTAGCACAGCCTCGTTTTGAGTTTTCTCTAGTGTTATCGAGAATGCGAGACGCTGTTTTGGAAATTCTTGTTTTTACAGTTGTTAGATTATTGGAACATATTTTATTACTTATTACAATGATTGTTATCAATTAACAAACGTAAAGAGAATATATTTATGCATTCAGGGATGTACGAGTATGTAGTACAATAAACTCGTTGTGTACAAATTCACCATGTTAAAGCAAATGGTTCGGCTGTTTGTAACAGAGGCGCGGCAAACAGCTAATATTCAATGTTATTCTGAACCCAACATCATGTGGTCACCAACTCTGACAATAAACAACAAAGTTTAACTAAGCATTTACTTTACCAAAGGGTAACATTATCAGGGGTAAGATTATGCCCGTCTAGGAAAACTATAAGTTGGGTTTTGTTCGCATGTTGCATTTGAAGGTTGGATTTCATCCACCCCAGAAAAAGATCTAGGCTGAATTGGGCTACCTGCCTGAATGTGCTTGTTTTTTGTCTGGTAAATTGTGTGTGCTGTCATTTAATCCCCATGTTCACCCAGAGTTGGTGAAATCAGTCACATGAATTGTTTTGTCTGTAATAAATTTACTCAATTAAATAGATTTATTCAATTTTAACCGATCTAAATTTGGAAACCACATGTTACTTAAAATTTCATTATAAGCATTTAAAATATGAGAGTTTCGTGTTCTTCACTCGTTTTTAATTTTTATTTGCATCTTATAGATACTATAATGCTACCAGGCGGTAATGCTTCAAATATGCACATTTTGATGGTAAGCGTTTGAAAAAAAGATATTAGATATAGATTGTTTGCAATCATTGGGGTGGGGGACTCATACAAGAGATGTTTTACTATTTCATATGAAATGCCGGAAATTCTTTTTTTTTTCAGACCACTTAGATGTAAAAACTCCAAAGGCAGGTAAATGTCAATCCATTTAAAATCACGCGTGCTTAATTGTTCTTGTGAAATAATAGTGACTGCAACAACGAAGATAATTTAATTTTGAGAAGGTAACATATTTAGAATACATATTAAACATATCCTGAAATATTCGGTTCTCGATAATATAACAATAAAACGCAAAGAGAATGGACGGAAAAAGATACACCTTTAGTTCTGAGCGAGTTTATTGTCGTTTTAAATTTGTTTCTATTTTATCTTCGTCTGATATGTACTTAGATTTCTATTAATCTTTTATTGAAATGTTTACAAGTATCATACCATTGTAAAAACATATCTTTAAAAAGGAAATTCACGTATACCTAAGACAAAATGTATCTTTTGTAACATATTCCAAAGATTTTGTGAAACTTTTTCAAAATGTTTCTGTGTTAAATCTATACCACTTTCGTTTCGTAAATTCACCATACATTACGCTTACGTAGTGTACTAAATTAACATATAAGCTTGCTTTAATAGTGATTAAAACATATCTGTATTGTAATCATAGCAGTTGATATGTCTGATTGTGTGTTTCATATTGACAATGACCATGGAAACGTTAGAAGTAATTCTAATTGGAATTACAATCAACAGTTTAAAACAAGAGGAGTGTATCAAGATAGAAGTATGCTAATAAAAGACATTGATCGTGAAATTAATCCTCACACCGACTTTCAAGATATCAGAGATACATGTACATTGAATATCGAAGAATGCCAAATGAGATTGACATCACATAGTTATCAACCGAAACAAAGAGCATTGGAGGTATGTATTGGAAACCTTTAATTTATAAAATGTAATAGTATATGAACATTATGATAATGAGGTTTGCTTTTATCATGAATACATCCTCGCAATTTTCCATTGTTTTCTATGCAATTTTATTTTCTGTAATCTCAAAAAATAAACTTGTTAAATCGTGTAAATTTTTTAATTTGTTAATAACAATGAACTGTGAATGGGATAATAAATATTGTGAATATGTAAAACATTGAAAAATGAAATTACTATCAAAAATAAGTGATAATGCTATAGATTTCCCTCAAATGAGACAACAAATATAGAACGTGTTATCATAACCATACACATTTATAATAATATTTAATCCTCTGCCGGGTAGCGTTTGAGGGGAAATATGAATGTAAAGAAGTTAGCTTTTATTGTCTTTTTCATAACCTTTAAATTTACATGTCTAACGATGATTTTAATTCTTTAGCACAAACAGGCATCAGAACTAGAAAAATGTAAAGAGCGTACAAATCTGGTCAAGGTTACATTTTAAAGTAAAATAAAATCTGCTCCCTAATCTTTACACTCTAAAGTCAAAGCGTTTTACATTATTTGTAACAAATGATCCCCCTTAAGAGATGGTACGCTCAGCTCAAAAGCAAGTTTTTTAAGGTCAAGGTCATACATCAAGGTCGATAAAAGGTTAAAAATGATTCTGCGGCATGGGATATAGCCGTTATCCAGACTGCCTTGTTAAAAGTAAAGGGCCTGAGTTCTAAATAATTCAATAATAAACTTTGAGTAACTTTCGACTGTTTTGTTTTTAATGCCAGTCACAACTGTTTTCCGATGGAGTGTGATCTAATCCAACTGTCTTCATTTCATTAAGTAAGCATGAGTCATGAAAGTACAATAAATTTATACAAGCTCGTGAGTAGGTCAATCGTCGAACTGATTTAGATTTTGATGAATTGTATGCTTGCAAATTCTTAAAATGTGCATAAGATAATATTACATTCAGGACATGCACTTTAAATTATAAATTTTGAATCCAAGTTTATAAATAATGTGATACTGTTTCGATCAATTATGAGTATATAAATCCTACTTTTTTTCACGAATATCCTTGAACTAAATGTTAGACATTGTTACAAAAAATCAACATAAAGTATATCTTCATTAAGATCTTAATGTATTTTTCACGAAAGGAAATGCATAGAATTAAAAATGGATAAGATAACAAACACTTGTAAAAGATATATGAATTATTCCTGGGACATTATGATCTATTGAAGTTCATATACACTGTATGAATATGATTCGTAAATTCATAAAAAAATCCGGAAACAAACTGATCCCTCGGAAGCATTAATCACAACAAAATTACAAGAAAATTGCAGACTCTGTTCGACTGAGTCTGTTCATGAGGGATAATGAATACGTGCAGCATCCCTCACGCCCCATAACATCGGCTTGAGGGGAACTCAATTACCAACACTTAATAGTGCTGGCATCAATGTTGTCGAATGTCCAGCATAAGATAATATGACATTCAGGGCATGCACTTTAAATCAGGTACAAATTCTGAATCCAAGTTTCAATATAATACACATGGATATTTCCCACATTATTTTGTTTGCTTAATTTCTTCATATTAGGTTCAAAGATGTTCATGATTGACATAAATATAAACTTTCAGGATAAAATATGTCTCACTGTTAATAAATTTCTTTGAAAATGAAGTAAAATATACCCGTATTAGCATTGCAGAACTCTACAATAAAAACATGCTATGCCACCGCATTAATACAACCCTAATTAGTAGTGTTGGAAAAGAATTTTTTTGTTTCAATACAACTGAAGATTGTCAAAATTAATAGATCCCTGACCTGACCTATCTAATTCTTGTTATCAGATTAGTGGTTAAATCTATTGTTAGTCCCCTACCGGTTTACCGGAGGGGACTTGAGGTTTACCCTTCGTCTGTCTGTCCGTCCGTCCGTCTGTCCGTCCGTCCGTCCACAAAAGTGGATCCCGCGATAACGCAAAAAAAAACTGAAAATATTTTTATGAAACTTGATATATGGATAGATGGCAGTATGGAGATTATGCACGTATTTTCCTTTTCTTCCTATGTTGAAAATTCTGGTTGCTATGGCAACAAATAGACTGAAAATATGGCAAATTTTACACATAACCTGGATCCCACGATAACACAAAAAGTGCTACAAATATTTTTATGAAACTTAATATATGGATAGATGGCAGTATGGAGATTAATCACGTCTTTTTCTCCTTTTTTCCTATGCTGAAAATACGGGTTGCTATGGCAACAAAAAGACTGAAAATATGGCAAATTTTACACATAACCTGGATCCCGCGATAACGCAAAAAGTACTAAAAAATATATATGAAACTTGATATATGGATAGATGGCATTATGGAAATTATGCACGTCTTTTTCTTTTTTTCCTATGCTGAAATTTGTGGTTGCTATGGCAAATAAACTGAAAATATGGCAAGTTTTACACATTACCTGGATCCAGTGATAACGCAAAAAGTATTGAAAATATTTTTATGAAACTTGACATATGGGTAGATGGCAGTATGGAAATTATGAACATCCTTTTTTTATCTTCCTATGTTGAAAATTCTGGTTGCTATGGCAACAAATAGACTGAATTTCAAGATTTCTGATTCTAGTTTTTAAGTTTTTTCACTATAAGTTCTTATTTCTTAAGGTATTTTCTTCAAACTTTAAATATAAGTTGCTAGTCATCAACCATATCATATGTGACAAGGTTTACAACTCTAGGACAAAATTTATCAGAATTACCTCCCTTGAACTTAAAATGTTCATGAAAAAAATATTGTTTTTTTTAATAACTTCTTTTTTTCTGAATGTATCTACTTCAAACTTCATATAAATGTTTCTTATTATCACTCAACATTTGTGAGAAAGTTCAATACTCTAGCAAGACTATTTCAAGAATTATGCCCCTTTTGAACTTAGACTTTTTTTTGAGAAATTGGTAAATTTTACTCCAACTTCTTCAATCATGATAGGATTTTCTTCAAACTCCCACATCATAATAATAATTATCACAAGGTTTATAAATCTAGCATCCATATTTCCAGAATAATCTCCTCCTTAATTTTTTTATTTTTCCTATTCGTTCTTTTAACTTTCATTTTATTCAAATTCAAAATAAACATTCATTATTCATACCTTCATTACTAATTGTTTTTTGTTACACTTACATCATGTATGACATCTTGCATCTTTATTTCAAGAGTTATCTCCTTTATAAAAATTTTGCTTTTAAAAATGTTATATTTTGATAACAGGGATGTTTAAAAAATAACTTTAGAGTGTCCTTCAGTTGGTCTGTCTGTCTGTACATAAAAACTGTTTCCTGTGATCACTTTTAAAGAACCTTTTCAACAAATTTACTTAAAATAGAAACATAAGTGAATGGCCAATGGCCCTTCAGAATGTTGCTGGGGTTCTAACCGTTAGGGGACTTATGGATTGCTTGCAATACTATGATAATTGCTTGTTATTCAAATAAAAGATCAGAGTAGGAATATATCAATGCAGTTGAGTCTAGTGAATTTGGTGGTAAAGGTCATATTTCACACAGCCTAAACTTCATGACTACATCAAAGGACAACACAGTAAGACACTTAGTCAAAATCTAGGTCAGTTGATATCAAAGTTCACTTTACATCTTAATCTGGGCACATGGTTCAAATTTCATAGCTGTACATCAGGGGACAAAAAGTAGGTAACATTATCAAAATCTAGGTCACCTGATATCAAAGTTCAATTTTACAATTGGACAAGAAAGTAGGTCACTGTCCCTTTGTGCATGGCAAAATTTTGACCCAAGGATTTAATTCAAAGCAATCTTGATACAGATCCACAAAAAAATCTAAGCTGTAGCTTTCTCCAATTCAGAAAAAAAATTATTTTAGTTTCTGTTTTTACTATGTGTACATAATGAGAATCAATGCCCCCGGACAAAAAGTTTTTTTAATTTTTTACTATATGTACATAGTGAAAAATCAATGACCTCCGGGGGTGGGGCCCATTTTGACTCCAGGGATATATTTTGTTCAATCTTGCTAGATGTTCACTACACAATTTTCATGCAAAATATCCAACCTCTAGCCTTTGTCAATTTAGAGAAGATGATTTTTTCAGTTTTTACTACATACATATCAGGAAAACCTTTGACCCCCGGGGTGGGGCTGATTTTCACACTAGAGGCAAACTTTGAACAACTTTGGTAGAGTGCCTTTAGATGATATCATATAACAAATATTAAAGCTCTAAGCCTTGAACGTTCAGACAAAAAGATTTTTTTTATTTATTACTATATGTTCATATTGAAAATCTATGACCCCCGTGGCGGGGCCAAATTTGACCCCAGGGCTATAATTTGAACAATCTTGGTAGAAGTCAACAAGACAATGCCTTATGCAAAGTATCTAAGCTCTAGGCCTTTTGGGTCTTTACAAGAAGATTTTTGTTCAATTTATTCTTATATTTACTTTTGGTTGCCATGGCAACCAGATTTCTGCATGGAATGAAATTCTTTGAACAACTTTGGAAGCCCTTTACCCAAGGATCAATCCTGTCAAGTTTGGTTGAAATTCAAACAGTGGTTTTTCACAAGAAAATATTTTAAGTTCACTATATGATCTATAGAACACACACAAAAACACACACAAACACACGCACACAGGTGAAACGCTATATGACATTATGAATTTTATAACACGTAGTTTGTTCAAATTGATTTTTTTACTAAAAAATGCATTGTTTTGTTTCTCATCACATTTTCCAACCTTGATTTCTGATATTTTTTTCTGTCTTATTTTGTTTTAATAAGTAAAACAGTTAATCTCCTACTTAAACTTTTAATAAAATTTAAATATCATAAGGATGAAATGTAATGGAGAATTTAAGCAGTGACCTTTGTGTAGCGACACCATCTTTGTACTAATCAAATACAATCATATTTATTAAAGATTAAAAGCTACTGACAAACAAAATCTTCATTTTAACATTTATTTCAAGCAAAACTGGGCATGGCAATCAATTTCGAAACTGTTGTCGGATTTTGAATTACTCATACATTTTTCAATTATGTTTCAAGAATGGTAGCTTAATAAACTTTAAAATATGTTGTCAATATACAATATATCTGATAACATTAAAATCTTAAACATTTTGAAATAATTGTACAGGACTTAAAGTTCTCACATGAGGGTTTTCTTTTAACATTTTATTTCCTATAAATTTCAGTATATTACAAGATTAATACGACTGCTTCTAATTTGTGAAAGCTGCTTTCTGGTCTTTTGTCAATGTGTTTGCATAATTTTCTTAAGGGAGCATTTTTTAAACATTCATGATTTGTGTATATACTTGGTCATGAACATTCCAAGAATGTTCATATGGCATGAACATTTCTTTGAGTGTCTCTTTTTATGAATAAGATAATTGTAAATAGTCTTTATATTCCTTATTTCATTAAGACTATTTCCACAGGCGAATACTGGTATTGAAATTCGTTTAATCCTATCATCTTACGATATGTTCGAATACCGCTATTTTGACTTTAAAAAATATACATCAGCATATGGTTAGTAAATATACAGTGCAACTTTTATGACTTCTGATATGAGATATGGAATCCGTTTGATATGCACACATGAACAAAGTTTTCATCATTAAACCTATATTTCACCTTCCATAAACTATACGAAGTGTATAATGGATTAAAATGCACTAAAGATATATGATTTACTTATTTCTCATAAACCTCAATTAAGGAGTAGTATTTTCATTCAATATTCCTAATAAAAATCAAATACTTAAAGTATACTCACAAATATTTTATGTGTAAGGAAAAAAACATCACGTTTACGTGCAATTCATTAAAATGTCGTATAATTCTGTAAAACATTTTTATGTATAAAGAAAAACAAAGTTTTAAAGTACTAAAATAGAGAAATTAAGAATCCACAAGGAAAGCAAAAAACGGCACAATTGAAAAGTATTCTTTTCAAAAACTAAATAGATCAAAAATAGATAGATACCTTCAGAAATGTTATTACAATGCGATGCAACAATTTTAACACTAGTCTAGTGCGTTTTGCCCCTTAAGGTGAAGACATCATAACTAACACAAGATTTTACTTTCGCCTGACTAACGGTATAATGAGAAATTTATGAAATGTGTTCAAATGTTGCTGCAATATGCAGCAATTAAAAATACGATAATTACAGATACCTTTAAGTTACCAAATCATTCCTACGCACATGTCATTTTCTATTTAGATTAAGTACTATTGTACATTATTCCGGATGTTTTGTTAATCATCTAAATTTGCACTGTATGAAAGAGAGGCGAAAGATTGAATTAAGAAATATGCTTTCACTGATGCCTCCCTGGTAAGAAAAGTAATTTCAGTACACACAAGACTTACAAGACTAGAAATGTGACATGACAGTAATGCAACATTGTTCTGTTTGTGTCACCACTGTAGTCAGTAATTTTAGATTATGAAAAATATCAAAGAATGTACATTTTCTTTTCACCTGTAATGCTACACATTTTCTACAAATATCAACAACCAATCATAATAGCCATATATAAATAAGCCGAAACAAAACTTTCATCGACCTTATTTTTCAAAATATCCGTTACATGTTTCGCGACAAATGGTATATCATGATTTAACAAGAAATGAATTGATTTTAAGCATCACAGGGCGTTCAAGCAAGAAATGCAACAAGTGAAGAGAAACTGGTAAACATCTGATGACCAGATATTGTTATGAATTTTACAATGATCATTTATGAATTAGCGGACGAAAGACATTGTTAATCATGAACTTTGGTAGGTATTCTAGAGATTATTTTTATTGAATGGTTTTTTTTCCACAGGAATTTGAAATTATATCAATATTAAAGATATACATATAATTTCCAAAACATATCCCTTACATACTATAAGATTATTTAAACTATAAAGGGGGTACTTTTGGATATTATCATTAATATTGGTTATTTGATAGAACATCAAGTTTCTGTGGTATTTTCAATAAAAGCAGTCAAAATGAACAAATGTCTGTTCATTGATTTATTGGAATGTCAATCAACTATTTTGTTGAATTGCTTTAAAAACCTCGTCTGACCCATCAGTGTGTTTACATTCTTATCAATAAACCATGTTTAAACTGCAGACGAAAGTTTCTGTTGTTTAAATGTCACACTATTCAGTAAGTCAACATTCTACTGAACTACCATAAAACCGGTTGCCTTCAAAAAATATAGAACAGCAAAAAATTTGGGAAATTATGGGTGATTTTATATTGAGGACCCGTTAATTAAAACATGTCATACCGCTGTAAATCATGCGTCTTATCCAACATTTATTAAAAATTATATGGCTGAGCCCGGCTAGTGAAAATGTGTGGCCTTTATCATGTTTCGTGAAAATATACTCCATATTTCACTCAAACGAAAAAATATCCTCTTAAAACATGTACATATTTCATGAATTTTATTAAATCAGATACTTTCCTGTAAAATGATTTCAACTGTTATATCGGTTACATATTATATGCCTATATATTATTTTACACGCCTTGTTGCAAGAATATAAAGTTTGCATATCATATCTAAATTGTCACTTATCTAAATTGTCTCTTCCAAAATGATACAATCATTAAGATGTTTAAGCCTATTTATTGACAGAGATTATATACATAATTGCATACAGGTATATTTAATATTAATTATTTTGTCATATATGATTTAATTGATCCTATGTGTTATTGATATAATGCTCGTGGATCATATGTGATTAAATACATAATAAAGTTTCTTCATGTAAACTTTTCATAATCCTCTACTGTGAACAAATAATAATTAAAAATCTCCATAATAAAATAAGGCACATTCGAAATAAAAATATCAGATGTAAGGGAAGCTTAACTCAGGACATAAAACCCACAAAATAAAAGAAAACAAAAAGAAAATTATGCAATAGATAAAATAAAGACATATACAGAGAATTGATTTAAACTTCGTATTTTAGTGTGATCCTTAGACCTATTTATAATTTAAACAATATACTGCTTATGGCAATTTAAAAGATAAAATCAAATACTTACATTAACCCAAGTGTATATAAATTATATATTGAAATGACGATAAAGTGATGATATTATAAATGATTTGGAAAGATTTTATATTTATGCTTTTTACAAAAAAAATAACATTAATTTTACAAGATTTAATTTTTGTTTGAATAAAGATTTGTTTTTCAGTCCGTAATTATATTTATATTGGTCAGAACTATCATTTAACATTCTCACGATTTTCACTTTTAATTCTAGATTTTACCACTACAGCTTTATTTTTTTTAAATTTTCACTTTACAAATTCACAATTTCACGACTTAAGTTTAATGACTTATATGTTTTAAAGTTATTTATTTTGGGTTCAAGAAATTAGCGTCATTATTTTACGATTTCAACAATTAAGATTTGTTTAAAATCGTGAATTCGTAAAAAACGATTTCCTAAATTCCTGACTTTACGTCTATGCAACTGCAATTATGACTGTCGAAGTTTCAATCATCATCATCAACGTTTGAAATGGCAATCTATCATTGCGAAGTGATAAACCACTACTTGTTATGTGTATGGTATGCACAATAATGTTATGAACATGATATGTACGGCAACATATAATATTTTATGTGCGGAATTATTTAATTGCCTCATATTCACATAAATGTGTATTTTAAGTATCAGAACAGGTGCATCCAACTTAACTTCTTTCTTACACTTTTTATTTGCGAGTTTGAAAAACGGGTCATATAAAAGCCCCCCTCCCCCGGGCGGGCGGGCAATCGGACGGCTAGGCGGATGGCGACCAATGTTTGTCCGGATATCATCTCTAACACGTATTGTGGAATTTTTATGAAACTTCATAGAAATGTTTACCACTATGAGAAGCTCTGTGTGTACATGAGCCAGGTCTCTAGGTCAAAGGTCACACTTAGAGATCTTTTAAAATGCTTGTCAGAAGCAAAGATGATAAATTATAGAGATTTTGTCCAGAGCATATCTACTACACATATGGACGGTTTCTAATAATACTTTTTAGAAATGCATACCACTATAAAAAGCAATATGATGCGCATGAACCAGGCCTCTAGGTCAAAGTCACACTGAGAGGTCATTAAAATACACTTTTTAGGAGCAAAACTTCTACATGCATTATTGTTAATTTTGTCGTTGAATGGTGTTTCATAATATTGTTTTATGTTTAAAATACATGATTCAATGTTTTAAAAGAACACACTTTTAATTCAAAAGGAATATAACTGTTTACATAACTGTAATTATAGAATAAGCATGTCTATCTCAATGTATCTGTATCTTTAACCATGTTGTATTCATTTTGAGCGGTGAAATCAATTATTGTTAATATGTAATTTAAAATAAAAAAATAATAATATTTGAACGAGTATTTTTACTTTATATGACAAAACACTATTAGTTGCAAAATTGATACAAGACCCATAATCTATGTCGTATATGATGTGTTTTCTAGCGTGAGGGCAAATAAGAACACCCAAAGCAAAAAAAAATCAAACTCATACAATGAAACATATTTGCATTAGTATCGATGTAAATTTAAGCTATACTATGATTTCATTTCAAAGCATACTGACAGAATAAACAGAAACATACATATATCTAATGAAGTCAATAGGCTGGATGTTTTATCTGAATCATCCAAAAAGGATCGACTAGACGTAGAAATGATACCTATGAAGCAACAAGAAGACAAGGAGAAAAAGAGGAAAGAATCACACAATAGAAGTAAGACTTTTGTTCGTAAATCATTCTTATCTTATCATTTAAACTTTCAGGATGAAAGTGTGACATGTCGCCATATTCAATCAATTTATTATGATTGAATATACATCTTTATTGTAAAATGCAAATTACATTTCTTTAGCTGGTTTATAAATTTCTTTCCCCACAGATCATAAAAACTACTTTGTTTTAGTCATAAGCAGTACATTATGAAGTGTGATAAAATAATAGCATTGTGTTTATGTTATGTTTTTTTTAATTCGTTTTTCAATATAATATATAATTTGGGAGCAAGTGTGTAATACCATATGATCATAAATGTTATTTAAATACTTTAGATATTTGTATTGAAATTTGAAAACTAATAATTGTGGTTTATTACGCAATCTTTATTACTGTTTTTAATATTAGTAGAGAAGAAGAGAATGGCATACATTAGCGAGAAAATCTCAGAGCTAGAAAGCTTACTTCCAGGAAATGCCAATTGGTTAGTTAAACAGATCTATATCTCTTCCTCCCGTCCCCTCTTTCACCATCCCTCTCTCTGTCTTTCCCTCCCTCCCTCTCTCTCTCTCTCTCTCTCTCTCTCTCTCTCTCTCTCTCTCTCTCTCTCTCTCTCTCTCTCTCTCTCTCCCCCTCTCTCCTCTCTCTCTCTCTCTCTCCCTCTCTTTCTCTCTCTCTCTCTCTCTCTCTCTCTCTCTTTTAAAGGCCATTCCTGATAAATATACAGACTCCAGGAATCCAGGAGAGGTTACACTGGAATATTGAATTTTGTATCAAAAATAGTAATTGCTCCCATTTCGAACTCATGGGAACAATTTTAGAAGCATGCTAAGGCAACACTGGAACACGTTGTCATATGGGTGTACGACTACGTGTTTCAATGTATATTGCATTTGTTACAGCTTTTTGGAATTTGTAGATGCTTATGATAGGTACTGAAATGCGACCGAAAAATGCAGCCTTAATAGAATTGTATTACAGATCCAATTTTATGGAACCAATGAGTGACCTCTGCTTTTGACTTAAGTTGTAAACAAGAAATGTTGTTGGACTTTATTAGCATACCAAGCAAATAATTTAAATAGTTTAACCAATATGCAGCCTGCAATGAAAATACAACTGCGTCGTATCATATTTTATTTTCATTTCGTAAAAATCATTATTTTCCTAGAAAATAAACATCTCTTTTTAATGAAATTTTAGTAAATGATGCAAAATTATATTTCGAAGTTAATGGTGAACTCCGAAACAAATATATAATTGATTTGAAGGAAAAAACGATGGATAAAGCAATATGGACTGCGTCGTGTTCACACATTTTCATACAAATTCTGCCCCGCTTCGAGTTGCAAGTTCGCTATAACTTTTGTTTTACAAAATAGTTGTGCAAGCAACATATACTGAACGAAGCGGAAAATAGTGTAGCGTGTTAATACATATATCTGGTTTTCAGTCATTTCCAACAAAAAAAATATAAACAAAAACAATATGTCAAAACAAAAACGGATATTGCAGAAACTTTGGCTTGTTTGAAAAGAACTCTTCTTCAAACAATTATTCAAATTAATTTCAACAACATAAATGTAAAGCTGAGAAAGAACATATTAATTTTACTTCAAGAAACGATGAAGACTATAATTCCTTTTTCTCTATTGATGACTTAATTGTTTCAATTAAAACTGCAAAAGACAGTGTTGCAGGCCCGGACGAAATTTACTACCAGTTTCTTAAACATCTACCACCCCAATCTCTTGACTTGTTTTTTGAATTTTTTAACAGAATTTAGGTATCTGGAGAATTTCATAACACTTGGAAAAATACGTTGGTTATTCCTATCCCTAAACATGGAAAATATTCAACTGATCCTACAAATTATCGCCCTATTTCGCTAACAAGTTGCCTCTGTAAAACATTCGAGAGATAAATTTGTGATATTTTCTGACTCGCTTTCTGTTTTAATATCCATAAAAAAATCTAAAAAATCTGACAATATCATGATAAAGAAACTTCTTTTACGATTTCATGATGTACTTAAAGTAAAATCTGTTAAATTATATTTGATTCCAAGTCATGTAGACGGGTTTGATTTTCAGAAAAGACCATCCGTTAAGAGTCTAATGGCATTTTTTAGTACAAGCAGGTAGTCAATCGTTTTTACATAATTTGGGTACGCTGAATCCATTTTTGCTCTACCACGGCTGTACTTGAAGTCATTGACCTTCAAAGGTCAAATCAAAATGGCCGCCATTGTCCTTTACCATCTACTTAAAAAATTATTTTTTCTGGTACATATCGTATCGTATTTCCGTTAATGTACATGGAATAAAGTTTCAATTACTTTAAGGAATAATTGGCTAATAATTATACATGCTTTACACATTGACTGCTATGCCGGCCATCTTTTATTTCAAAATGGACACCTTTTTAATAAATATAAGTAAAGTACTTTTAAACAAATGGATCCTTCTGTAGGAATGAGTATCAAAACTTGAATAATGATATGAGCAACATGTCATGTCGAATTGTACACACTGTGTAGGTATACTGCACACTTTAATTTACATCATTACTTCAAACTATCACAGGTCATTCTTTTTGGACAATTGATCTATATCAGGTATCTGAGATCCAAAATGTCTTACATAAAACCTGCTCATTTTAATTTACCATTAGTAGTTTAAGTAATCTGTATTTTGGTAGAATAGCATTTGTGTAAACCTTTATGGACACTAGATCATTTTATAATTTGAATGCCAAGAGTCAAGGTCAGTATGTAAATATTTTTAAAATTGCCTGTCATCTTCACAGGTCAGCGACTATGTCTTTGAGCCCGCATGTCTTTGCAACAATATCTTTTGTACGACCCGATTTCTAATAGAAAAAAACAACAACATAATCCCAAAAACAGCGATCAAAACGGCAAAATTGA